>NW_027248997.1:0-300000 GCF_019359855.2 Lolium perenne
TGTTCGACGGGCAGGGCAAGATGTACCTGCACACGGGAGTGGGACAAGTTCGCCCGTGACCTCCCACCTCGAGCCTGGCTGCCAGCTCACCTTCCTGTACGGCAATGCGGGGGGACGGCGAGATGATCGTCAAGGTGTTCGACGACACCGCCTAGCCGTGTGCACTACCCCCACACCGGCGAAGATCCGGCTCGGACACCGATAGTTAGAACTTAGAGTGTTGTCAACTCTATCTTCGTTGCTTCGTGTTGTTTGAATTCTATATTAAATTGTATGAAGCTACGATGTTAGGTATGATGATGTTATGTCCAAATATCAATCTCTTGTGCATCCTACCTTGCCATTCCATTTGCTTTGGTATCTCAAAATGCCGATGATTAGAATGTTTGGTCAATTTGTACACTCACGGGGTGATGCCGGTGAGCTTTGGTGTGATGGCACAAATATCAATCTCTTGTGCATCCTACCTGGCCTCTGACACCATCCGGGATGTTCATATTTGTTTCGACCAACAATGTATGAGGCATTCCATTTAGTTCATACTAGCTACTTCTTAATTGCATTGGCCTTTCTTCCATTGTAGCGCCGATGATTAAATTGTTTGGTCACTTGTACACTCCGGCGTGGGGCCGGTGAGCACAGTGCGATGGCACAAATATCAATCTCTTGTGCATCCTACCTGGCCTCACCGGCCCCATCCCGGGAATGTTAATATTTCTTTCGACCAACAAAGTATGAGGCATATGATATCTAGTTGAGATACCACTTGGCTCTTTCTTCCATTTTAGTGCCGATGATTAGAATGTTTGGTCACCTATACGCCGCAATATACGTTGTAGACGGGCCCCCTTTCCCCGGCCGCCGTTCCGTGAATGAGTCCTTGTGAGACAACAACGCCGACATGCCTCTCCGGTGCAGAACCACGCCACTCCAAGCCGCCTCCCTTGTGGCCGCAAGGGAGGCGGCTGGGACTGCCGTGGTTCTGCGCCGAAAGGACAGCTCGCGTTGTTGTGTCGATCAGGACCCGTTCATGGAACGGCGGCCCGAGTAACAGCCCTTCTGCAAAGTATCTTGCGGTGTATACTGCAACTATGGTTTCTGACCATAGTATTTGTGTTGACCAATAATGTATGAGGCACTTATTCCATTTTGTCATTCCATTTGCTTTGGTATTTTCAAAATGCCGATGATTAAAATGTTTGGTCACCGTACACTTGGGGGTGGCGTAAGTGAGCCTGGTAAGATAGCACAAATATCAATCTCTTGTGCATCGGACTTGGTCTCACTTACGCCATCCCTGAATGTTAAAATTTGTTTTGACCAACAATGTATGAGGCCCTCGTCATTCCATTTGCTTTGGTTTTTCAGAATACCGATGATTAGAATGTTTGGTCACCTATACACTTGGAGGAGGGGCCGGTGAACCTGGTGCGATGACACAAATATCAATCTCTTGTGCATCCTACTTGGTTTCAACGATGCCTTCTCTAAATGTTCATATTTGTTCCGACCAACAAAATATGAGGCATTCCATTTAATTCATACTAGCTACTTGTCTCTTATTTGAGTTTGCACTTCTTAATTGCATTGGCCGATGATTAAATTTTGTGGTCACTACACTTGGGGGAGGCGCTAGTGAGCCTGGTGCGATGACACAAGTATCAATCTCTTGTGCATCCTACTGGCCTCACTAACGCCTTCCCTAAATGTTAATATTTGTTTGGACCAACAATGTATGAGGCATTCCATTTAGTTCATACTAGCTACTTGTCTACTTATTTGAGTTTGCACTTCTTAGTTTCTTTGGCTTGTTCATATATGTACGGATGTGACGTGGTATGTCGTGTACAAGGGCAAGGTTCCCGGAGTCTACAACGGCGGGAGGAGTGTCGAAAACGGGTTCACCGTTTTAGCGGTAACAGCTACAAAGGATACACCACTAGAGCGGAGGCCGAAGAACGAGATACGCACGCTATGCGGCGGGAGAGAGGACGGAGCGGAGGAGGAACCGGATGAAGACCACTATTATCGGGATGGTGCTAGTAGTGACTCTAGCTCTCTTCTATGTGATTGTACTTTAGATGATCGATCTTGTGTAACCACTAGCTCATTTTGACTTTGTAACCCCGTAACTTGCATTGTAACCTCGTAACTTCTCTAATGTGAAATCTTGTGAATCATGTGGGGCTAATGTGAAGAATTATGTATGGATAAGTTGTCTGTTGTTTATATGTGTTATGTATCCTGTATTGTGCTATTGTGCTTTGTGATATACAACCTGTATAAATACACTTGCAGGATACAAAAAAAAATTCGAAATTCGTAGCAGTGGCGCACTAGAGGCCCATCGGTGGCGCACGTCCACTAAGTAGCGCGATGGCGCCGCTGCGCGCTGGATCCAGTGGCGCACGCCTGTGATCCCCTCCGAGACTAGCGATGGCGCACCGGGGAACCTCGCGGTGGCGCACGTCACGGAGACAGCGATGGCGCACGTCCACACGCAGCAGTGGCGCACCACTTTGGAGTAATAGTGGCGCACTTCTGGACATGTCAATGGCGCACCACGCGGTGCGCCAGTATCCAGGCTAGTAGTGGCGCACCCCTAGTGCGCCACTACTAGGAAGTTAACGATGGCGTGATAGCGGTGGCGCACCACTAGTGCGCCACTGAAGGCTAGATGTGGTGCGCCACTGATTGCCTTTTTCCTAGTAGTGTGTTATTCACCCGGTGGGCCACCTGGGCCTTGGAGAGCAGCGCCTTGGACGTCCGGTTCGGGTCGAACCGGCCGGACATGTGCCCGATTTTGTGGGTGCGCATTTGGGCGGCAGCACCCGAGCGCTCGGCGATGGTGCGAGAGGAGGTCCTCGGCGGTCAGCCCGTTCGCGACAGCCACCCCGGGATGTCCCGGAGCTGATTCACCTCAGCGTCCGGATCCGTCGTGCGGGCGTTGTAGCTCCGGTTGATCCGGCCAAGCGGAGGAGCCGGGTTGAACTCCGGCAGGTTGATCCGGTCGGCGAGCTGGCCCTCGTTGCGCACGTAGAAGAATGACATCTGCCGGTTCTTCACCGAGTCAACGGTTGGAATTTTGGGGAAGAGGCGTACCCGGCCGGGTGTAGATCGAGGCGGCGCCGCGGGCCCGCGGCGGCCTCGGTGGTTTGTGCCTTGAGGTAGAACGGTTGGCTCCGAGAAGTCGATATCCGGCCACAAGCCGGCGTAGGCCTCCATGAAGGCCACATAGCAGCTGAGGAGGATGCGGCGTTGGCCGGCGGGTGGTGCGGCTGCAGGCCAAAGTTGTCGAGGAAGCTGGCGGAAGAAGGTGGAGGCCGGCAGGCCAGCCCGCGATCGAGATGCGCGCCGAAGACGACGCGCTCGCCGGGCTCCGGCTCGGAGCTCCGTCTCCCTCGCCGGGCGCCAGCGTGACCACCGATGACGGGATCCGAGCGGAGGCGCACCCGGCCGCTCGATGTCGTCCTCCCTCATGTACGAGCCCCTCCATGATCCGCTGGCGGAGGCCATCGTCGAGGAAGAAGAAGAGGAAGACCACGAAAGGCCGAAAGGCGAGGAAGAAACTTGCGACGGCGGCGGCGACGACGGCGGTGGAGGACGCTCCGTCGAAACGCGGGGCCCCGTGGCGCCGGCTCGTCGGAGTAGCGGCGGCGGATCGGTGGAGATTCGCTCGCCGGAGTTCGCCAGCGGGAGACGTTCGCCGGAGCAGCAACGGGCTCGAGCGCGAAGAAGAGAGCGAAGAGGAACGGGAGCGCGAGGAAGATGAAGTGAGGCAGTGGCCGCCTCGGTACCCTCCCCCGCGGCATTTATAGCCGACCGCGGCGGACGGTTAGCCCCCAAGTGGCGATCGTGGCCACGTCGCCCGGATCTTCTGCGCGTTAACTCCCCCCACGACCGCTGCCGTTACCAGAAACCACCACACCACGTCACCCACGACCGCACCGGATCCGGAGGGGACATTGATGTGACCAGACGAACCGGCGGCAGAGCCCAGGCGTCAGACCGGTCAAGTCGGGTGTAGGACCCGAGGCGGCGGAGACTCCGGCGCGCCGCAAGCCGGAGCCGGACAATAAGTTCAACTCGGACCAAAAATCATCTAGCAAGGCGGAAACACCACCAAAGCTTGCGAGAAAGCAAAAGCTGCATAAGTGTAAATAGCGGCCGGCTAGAAGCAGCCCGGCCGGAGCGAGCCGGACGAAGGGCGCAGCCGGCTGAATGGAAATTCTCAGTCGGCCCCTCCAAGTGCCGTCAAGTATATTCAAGAAGCCAGGAAAACCTGCCTAGGTCCTTCTAAACGCGGGACCTTGCCAGCTTCGGGGGCTAATGTCGGGGGGAAGACCCCGGGTAGGGCAATGGACGCGGAGCAGCCGGCTGGCCACTGGCCGGCTCGCGGCAAAGGCCGGCTGAGGAGCAGCCGGCTGGCGCCGTGGCCGGCTGGTCAGAAGCCGGCTGGCTCCAGGTCCTAGTCGGCCTGGCTATGGCCGCCAATGCTTGTAGCTGGGCCGGCTTCTACAAGCCATATCCGGCCCGGGGTTTGTACCTCAGACCGACTCGAGGCTGGCGAGTCTTGCACTGGAAGGAACCGGGTTGGTGATCCGGGTTCCCCAAAGTCCACGCTGACTTCATCCTCCGTAAAGCGTGAGACCTTTGTGGAGCAATAGTGCCACGCGCTGGACAGGCCATCGTGGTCTACGACGATCCGTACAGGCTACTCTGATGGGCTGATGGCGGCAGGGACACCTCCTCTCCATACCGCTGACCTTGGCAGCCGGATGGGACAGGCCATGAGGCCTCAACGGCTCCTGACGTCACTGCCTCGGGAAGGAGCGGAAGCCGGAGCCGGCCAAGCCGGCGATAAACTATAGGGTCTTATATGTAAAGTGCCGGTGCCTATATAAGCCGCACTACCCCCTCTCGTGCAGGGGATCGATCATTCTCACTTCATTCCACCCTTAGCGCTGCCCTGTGAGAGAGACCATCGTCTCCCTTAGCCTCCCAGGAGCAGCCGGACACAGCTCTAGGAGCACCATTGTATTGTGTGATCATCATATACACTCATAGCAGGAGTAGAGGTGTTACCTCCATCGGAGGGCCTCGAACCTTGGTACGTCGCCGTGTCGCTCGTCCCCATACCCGCATCCGGATACAGCAGTGAGATCTCTAAGGACCCACCTTCAATTAGCCACCCTATGGCATATGCCGTGTCGATACCACGACACTCGTGCCGAATCTTTCGGGTAAAGGCTGCAGAGACACTGCATCGCTGCCATTTGATTTCCCTTGTGCAAGATCACAGTTTGTAAGTAATCATCTATCCAAGACCTCGGCTCCTGCTGCCCGTCATATTTGGCAACATCAGTGGGAGTAGGCTTGAATCTCTTTGGTGGCATCGTCTCCCGAATTTTGTAACTTAAGCAATCGGCTCCTCGCAATTCGCTGTCGTATTCCTGGGTTTCTTTGGAGTCATCGCTATCATACCCTTCTCTTGCAGCCCTTCGTCGTCGTGCTTTATGAATTCTGCTTTCATGATATCATCACGAGCGTCTTTCGAACGATGTCTGGATCCACTGAAGCGGGTGTGTAGCTTTCTCCTTTTGAGGAGCGAGCTTATCTCCAAGGATCGCGAGGCTTTTCCAAAGCACCCCGATGAGCTTGCTCCATGGGCCCATCGGGTGGCTGATGGTTGATCGAGATGAGGCTGCGAGGTTGGCGAGTTGCTCCCTCGGCAGGTTTTTTGCACTGAGCATGCACACGTGTCGATGACCCACAAGTATAGGGGATCGCAATAGTCTTCGCGGGAAGTAAAACCCAATTTATTGATTCGACACAAGGGAGCCAAAGAATATTTGTAAGCCTTAACAGCAGAGTTGTCAATTCAGGCTGCACACGGAAACAGACTTGCTCGCAAGAGTTTATCGATAATGTGATTTATAAACGATAGCGATAGTGAAATATCGGCGACGGTGTAACAAAGACAGCAGTAGTGATTATAGTAAACAGCAGGATTAAAATCTTTGTAGGCACGGGGATGGATGAACGGGCGTTGCATGGATGAGAGAAACTCATGTAACAATCAATGTAGGGCATTTGCAGATAGTAATAAAACAGTATCCAAGTACTAATCAATCCATAGGCATGTGTTCCATATTTAGTCGTACGTGCTCGCAATGAGAAACTTGCACAACATCTTTTGTCCTACCAGCCGGTGGCAGCCGGGCCTCTAGGGAATCTCTGGAAATTAAGGTACTCCTTTTAATAGAGCACTGGACCAAAGCATTAACACTCCGTGAACACATGTGATCCTCATATCACCGCCTTCCCCTTCGGTTGTCCCAATTTCTGTCACTTTGGGGCCTCGGGTTTCGGACAATGATATGTGTATACAACTTGCAGGTAAGATCATAAAACAATGAATATCATCATGAAACAATAACATGTTCAGATCTGAGATCATGGCACTCGGGCCCTAGTGACAAGCATTAAGCATAACAAGTTGCAACAATATCATAAAAGTACCAATTACGGACACTAGGCACTATGCCCTAACAATCTTATGCTATTACATGACCAATCTCATCCAATCCCTACCATCCCCTTCAGCCTACAGCGGGGGAATTACTCACACATGGATGGGGGAAACATGGCTGGTTCAATGGAGAGGCGTCGGTGGTGATGATGGCGATGATCTCCTCCAATTCCCCGTCCCGGCGGAGTGCCAGAACGGAGTTTCTGGTCCCGAGACGGAGTTTCGCGATGGCGGCGGTGTTCTGGATGGCTTCTGGCGATTTCGTCTAACCCCCGTGCGTTTTTAGGTCGAAGACCTTAAGTAGTCGAGAGGCGAGCACCTGGGGCCGCCCGAGGCGCCGCCACCATAGGCTGGCGCGGCCCATGGGCCTGTCGCGCCGCTTGGTGGGGTGGCTGCCTCGTGGGGCCCCTCCTTCTGGTCTTCTGGCTCCGTTATTCTTCTATGAAAATAAGCCCATTGGAATTAATCCCGGGGATTTTTCTGAAAGTTGAGTTTCTGCAGAAAAACGAGACACCAGGGCAATTCTGCTGAAAACAGCGTTAGTCCGTGTTAGTTGTATCCAAAATACACAAATTAGAGGCAAAACAATAGCAAAAGTGTTCGGAAAAGTAGATACGTTTTGGACGTGTCAGTGTCCATAGTCATAAAGGATTTGGACAAGTTCGAATTTATCTCCCTTGCATCATCTTCCAAAAGTCGAGGCATCCTTGGTCGATGTCTTCTTGAACCTTGATTGCTTCAAGACACACTACCATGTGAGGCTCTACGTCGCTCACCTTTGGGTTGATCAGCCTGCGAGCCGGTGTCGGCCGAGACCTGCTTGCTCGTTTGACAATTGCACTCGATTCCTTTCCAAGATAGAATGGTAAGCATTAAGAGTCCCTGCCGAAGTTCCATAAGGGAGCCGAGTATTGTTGGTTATAGCAGCACGAGCCGCTTCCCACTCTTCCTCAGTAATAGTAAAGTCACTATTATCGTTACTTGAGCTGTTCGCAACATTGCGACGCCTATTGGCACGGGGGGTGCATTCTCCTTCCTCTCCATCGACCGGGTTAAGGATAGCATAGATCTGATGATGCACCACTTTCCAGGTAGCTGTCTTGGCGATGCTGTCTATACTTTCTTCGTCCGAAGAATAGTTGGCACTGCAAACGAACGGCGTGTCATCCGAGCCCAATCCATGCCTGGTGTCACAGTTTATGCAATAGTACGATGTCAGATCGGATGACATGGAGTCATCGGATCCAACAGACATAGATGACATCGAGTGGCGCAGAGTCGATGGTGGTGAAGATGCTGATGTTGATGTAGATAGTGTAGCCGATAGACTGACCGG
This sequence comes from Lolium perenne, assembly GCF_019359855.2. Lineage (NCBI taxonomy): Eukaryota > Viridiplantae > Streptophyta > Magnoliopsida > Poales > Poaceae > Lolium > Lolium perenne. The sequence continues at coordinate 7,869 of NW_027248997.1, forward strand.
GACCGGAGTCAAAGCGGTCGATCCTGCCACCGATGACAATGGAGTCCTTGTTGTGTTGGAGACGAGCGAATCGGGCAGTCGAAGGATTCCCTTGGTGTTGATGCAGTAGTGGACGCTCCTGAACGTCATATCCAACCCGCCTTGCAGATCCGAAAAGATCGGATGAGACGAGTCGTTGTCCGGAGTAAACTCGAAGGACCCGAATCGAATCGAATTCCTCGAGCTTGGTGATGAAGGGGCCGACGACAACGTCGGCGATGCTGATGAAGTTGCGGACGACGTGACTGAAACAGCCGATGATGAGCCTTGCGCCAACAGGGTTCCCACAGACGCCGCCAATCGACGAGGGTGATCCTCGGCAATGCCACCTTTTGGGGCTTAGGGTTGACGGAATCCTGCAGGATGACACGAGACATCGGATACCAAACTGACAGGGAGAGAGATTTACCCAAGTTCGGGGCCCTCGATGAGGTAAAACCCTTACTTCCTGCTTGTCTGATCTTCATTATCGAAATTATCGGGTTACAATGGGGTAGTCGAAGTCTAAGATTAAGATCTCGTCGAGAGGCTAAGATTTCTTATGACCTAACTCTAGACTTGCGGTGAATCTGGCTGTGGTGATTGTGTGTCCCTTGGCGAGACCCTCTCCTAGCCCTTATATTGTAGGCTAGGTCTCGAGAGTTCTATCCCGGGTTCGGCTAGGTTACAAAGAGTTCTATGTCCAAACTTTCCTTGTTCTTCATCTTCCTGCATTGTTCATCAAGAGTCTTTCTTCGGAACCGACATATCGGCCCACCTTGGTCGGTGGATGATCTTCATGGGCCCCTGGTTGGGCTGTAGGATGTAGCTTAACATTAGTTACCCGAAGGGTAATACCCACATCATACGGTCTAGAGTAGGAACCAACATTGGCGTTGTCACCATTGAGATCCATGTTGCCTAAGAGGTTGCTGATGTCAGGAAAGAAGTCGTTGTTGGGGAAGTACTCGTCAGCCTCCGTGTCGACGTTGGTGTGCTAGTGGTAACTCTTGGCCTATAGGCTATTCCATAGTAGTGGCTTAAGGGTTTGACCTCGAGCTGTGCATTAGTAGATGGGATTCAAAGATAAAATGAAGCTAAAACTAATACATATAATAAGGGTGATGCATCCTAAAAATGTCGTAATTCTGCATGTCACCATAGTCTTTATGGATCGGTTATCCACCTCGAGTTCCTACGCAGCATGCAGAGTCTTGGTATTAAAATAAATCAAACAATAACATTAGGATCATGGACGTCATCGTTAATCTCAAAAATATAGCCACACTACTAACCCATGAATGATGTCTCTCGAGCAAGTATCATATCATGCAACTATTTCTACTCAAACCTTAATACCTTCATTGATCTTCCTAGTTTGGTTACTTGTCAAACCTTAATATCGAGGCAAGAAAATTAGAGTAAGAAATTTATTTATACTACAATAGTACACAATATCCCATAAGTTAATAGGTGAACTTGATGTTGCGAGGCTAGGACTCAGCCCGTAGCACCTGTGAGGACAACTCCCACACGATTAGATCAACAGTCTTAAACATTCTATCATGAATCTCAAAAAGATGAATGATAAATATTCTAACAATGTCGCCAATCGCATATGAATAAAGATTATAAGTAGGGAGAGAGAGAGGATGTACATTGTGATGATGATGAGTCGGTGAAGTCGATGGCGGAGGCGACAGGGCTTCAGTGTAAATTTGATCTGGCTATAGAGGTGAAATATGTTTTTCTCTCCGTGTGTTCCCATAATGCCCTGGGTACCTTCACACTTTATACTGGGTTTGACAAGATGAAGGCACCGACACATGCTAAGGTTAGACCGAACAGGTAATGCTAGCTTATTTGGGTACAATGTCTTCTAGATAAACTTAGCATGCCACCAGTCAACCACCTATTCTTTGGCCTGACAATGTTGGAGCAACGTACTTCTCATTCAATCTGGTTTTTGTTGAGCAACTGGCGGGAGCACTGCCTATTCATTGAAAGCACTGTCACGTTGGTGGATGTCTTCCCTAAGCGATGTCCGCCACCTCGGGGGTAGTGAGGCAACATCCAGTGAAGATGCGGCGGTTCCTTTCCTTCCACGCGTTCCAGAGGACGTATAGGAAACGACCACTTATGCGTCTTTGATCCTTCCTTGGCTTTCCAGCGATCATATTGTCCCACCACGCAGAAATGGAAGAGAAGTTGAGGCGATTGTCTGCGGAGTCGTCGTTGTCCCAGGATTTCGCCATGTTCATCCGTCTCAAGCGCACGAAGGCACATCGGTGACGAAGGCGAGCATGTCCGCGGTCAGAGCATCTCCAGCCGTCTCCCTGACGAGGCCCCCGGTAGCCCTTTATTTTCATCCAGACGGCGTTATTTGGCCCAGCCGCGCCCCCGGTTCCTCGTTTTCCCCCGAAATAGGCCCTTAATCCATCCGGAGAGCCCAGACCATCCCCGGCCTCCCAAGGCACGGTCGGGGACTCCAGCAAACCAAAAACGCGCGAACTATCGAGCGGGCCCGTGGTGTCGGCCACAGAAAGGGTAGTTCCCTCCATTTATTTCGTTTTCCCTCCCAAATGCACCGCATATACCCATTTTCCCCGCCGAATTTCGAATGAGCTACCTCCATTCTCCCACAGTTGCAGTTCCTCCTCTTCCCTTCCACAACCATGCCGCCGAAGAAGATCGCCAACGATGGCGCGCCGAAGGAGAGGAAGCCGCGGGCGCCAAAAGAGAGGCCGTCGGGTTGGACAAATGCAAGGTGGTAGGCGGATGTGGAGCGGCGGCAGACCGAAACTCGCGGTAGGGCAGAGAGGGAGAAGAAGCTCGCGGCAAAGAGGGTGGCAGCGGCCGACGAGCAGGCGAGGTTGGTCTCCATGTCCATGAACATGGGCCAGCCGCACATCGGCCAATTCCCCAGTCCATGGCCAACCCAAGGTACGATCGGCTCTCCTTCCATGAAAGCTGCATCGCCGGCGTGTCGAGGTTTACGCCGTCGCCGCCGGAATACGACGATGTGATGCACGAGGGCATCTCGCCTGCCCTGCGCCGATGGCCGCTCTCCTTCTCCCATCCCGGGATTCCGCCGCCGAACGACAGCGTGATGCACGAGATGATCACGTCGGGTTCCATGGCCGTCGTGTCGAGCCCGGGTTTGTTCACACAAGAGGAGGAAAGAGCGACGGAAGTCGTCGCATCGTGGGGTGCCATTGACGATCAGAACGGCGAGTTCGCGAGACGACATCCAAGACGTCGAGGAAGAAGAAGAAGAAGAAGAGCAGGTCGACATGGAGGAGGAGGAGGACCCGCATGATACCACGGCGACGGTGAGGGGGGGGGGAGAAAAGGAAGAAGAACTCGACGACCGAGCCGCGGGTCAAATGGACAAGCAAAGAAGAGGAGTGCCTCGCCGAAGCTTGGAAGACTGTTTCCATGAACGACATTACCACCACAAATCAAAACTATGAGACGTATTGGCAGCGGGTCAAGTTGGTGTTCGACGAACGCAAGATCGTCGATCCCTACTTCAACAAGACGGTGATGATACGCGGCGACAAGGCCATGGGCACCCATTGGGGGATCATGCAGGCGGCGTGCAACAAGTGGCACGGCATACGGGAGGAGATCGATGCTCGCCTGGTGAGCGGTGCCAACTTCGAGCAAAAGGCGCCGTGTCGTCCGTCGATCTTGGATCACCGAGTTTCATTTTCATTCGCCGACCTTTCTTTGTAGATGCGGCGTGCGTTCGACATGTACAACGACGACACCGACGGCCAGACGTTCAAGTACCTCAACGTATTCGCCCGCATCGAGAATTGCGAGAAGTGGGCAGACGTACGCCGGAACCTCGCGAAGAACAAGGATGAGCAGTACAACCCGATGCTCCAGCCTGCCGCGTTGGCGGGTCGCCCCGAGCTCGGCCAGAAGAAGCTGAAAAAAGAGCGAAGAAGGCGGGCCATCCAGCTGAAAGGTTGCATGCGTCCTTCGACAAGTGCTAGGCCGACGCGAGGGCGCACGCCGCTGGGAGGGACGACAAGTACGACGTGCGGTGGAAGGAGATGCTCGCCAACCAGGGCGTCCGGATTGCCTTGCTGAAGGCAACCTCCGCGGCGAAGAAGCGGAACACCAACCTGGTGTTCCTGATCGGTGGCAACGACGACAAGATGGACGAGGAGACGAGGGCTAGGTACGACGCCCATCGCCAAGACATCCTCCGGCCTCCGTCGACTGCTTCATCGATCCCCTTCGACATCCACTCCCGCCAACGATTCATCGCCGCCCTATTCCGCGCCAGACAAGGCGCAGGAAGGGACCGCTGATGTGCCTGTTATCGTCTAGTTGATGTTTCGATTGCCGGTATGTGGCTGATCCGATCGTCGAACTATTGTGCTTTTGTGTAGCGGGAAGACGATTTTTTGAAACTATCCCCGGTAATTGTGAATGCCGGGGTGCGACTGGGAAATTTTGCCTCCCACACCCTTTTTTTCATCCAATCTGGTGTTAGTTAAGTCTGGATTTCGGCCTGGAGGCCTCGAACGGCTGGAGGTGCTCTGAGAAGCTTCCCGTGTAGGGCAAGCCAGCGAACAGCTTGCATGGGCCGACAAATCTGGTGTTTCATGCTCATACAATATATCTAAAGGTAGATTTTCACTTTGTTTGATAACGAATTGACCAGAAGTTGCTTCAGATAAAAAAATCTCCAAGGATCAAGTGATTGATATCTTCATCAAACATCTCTTTTTCAATTTTCTAAGCGAATCTGAAATTCTGCCGACCGATTGAGAATGAGGCAAGGTGATAAACTATACATTTCGTAGGTAGGTATTAATCCTAGTTGTATGTGGGTTTGATAGTGTATAAACCAACGTATACCCTAACTCTCTGTACCCTGTAGGTACACGGTCGTACACCCTTGTAACTTCTCCTATTACCGCTCCAACGCCCTAATCTACTTTCAGCTAGTTCTCTAGACCCGTCTTCTCTAACTGGTGCAACAAATATGTAAGAGCATCTTCACCGGCGCCCCCCTAAATAGGCACTGGCAGTGCCCTATCGGGGCCGCCGGCACGCCTTCCTCCATTTGGAGAAGGTTTCCCCACACCGGCGCACCCTAAACTTTGACCCCCAAAAAAGTTGAAAATTCGGAAACACGAAAGACGGCGGATTTCATTCGATTTCTGACGAGTTTGTACAAAAGTCTCACGAATTAAAAAAAAACTAGCGATTGAAGGCGATGTAGTCGCCGCCACCGTCGTCGTCCCCGGAGAACTCCCAGTCATCCTCCTATATTGGCTCCGGTGGTGGAGAAGGAGCGGCGGCAGCGAGGTCGACGAAATTGTCGTAGTCCTTGGCGGACTACAGCTCCGCCTCCCACGCGTTGTAGATCATCTGCCGGAAGTCCTCGTCGATGGAGTGGCCGACAAGGAGGTGCTGCCGGCCACCGGATCTCGACAAATCGGAGCGCGAGCTGCCCGACACCGCCCATCTTGGTGCAGGCACAGGCGACGGTGCCATACGCTGCGCCTGTGGGAAGTAGACGGGCCATCGAGATGCATCGACGTCGTACATCCGCGGGCGGTAACCGTACACCGCGAGTGTCCCGTCGACGTCGCGGCCATACCAACCAGGTCCAGCAGCCAGTGCGGTTGAACCGCCCGGCGTCAGGGCCGGCGGACCTAGCGACCTCGACGTCGAGCTTGTTCTGGAAGACGTGGTGCAAATCCGGGCTAGGGTTGGGAGGATTTGGGCGGAGACGACAGTGTCGACGAGGAGATGAGAGGATTAAAGCGATCGGAGTCATTGATGCCACACGGGAGTTGGGCCACCTCCGTGTGTGCGTTAAGTATGGCGTTTGGCGCCGTGTCTCTCTAACAAGCGTGGCCCACAGATGGAAATAAGAGGTGGCGCGAGGTGTCGGTACGCCCGATTCGCGCCGTCTGCGTAGAAGGCTGGCACGGGGTTACCGGAGGTTTTATTGGGTTCGAAACCTCGCCGGTGCTTTATTGGGCGCGCCAAGCCCAATTTATCGCCGGCTCTCAAATAACTATTGGGTTCGTTACTGAGATCCCGGTGGAGATGGTCTAACTCGCTGCTAAAACCAGACAAAAGTGTGCAATCTCTAACAATAAGTGTACACTACTGATATATATGCTGCATGCAACAAAATCCTGCACACCAACACTAACCTGTTCTGTCGCGTTGCAGTGGAGAGCGGGCCACCGGTGCAACGTCTTGAGGACGCAAGAAGAAACGCCATAATGACTTTCCATTTGTATCTCGCCGTGACAGCAAGCCCCCTGCTGGATCCATTCTTCCATTTCGGTTCCTGCTGGATCTAGTGTCTAGTCCTCCTCCCTGTCCATGGCGTAGTCCTCCTCCCTGTGACCTCCATCTCGATCTTTGTGGCCCACCAACCAACAACCTCTTCTCCATGGCGAAGCGGCAGCAGCTTGCCCCGAGCGGAACAAGCCAACAGGACTGCAGCAGCCGTCTTCCGCCGGAGCTCACGGAGCGCATCGGCGAGCTGCTCCCGTCTGGCCGCGAGGCGGCCGCCTTCCGCTCCGTCTGCTCCACGTGGCGCGCCGCGGTGCCCTTCTCGAGCTTCGCGCCGGTGGTGATGCTCCCATTCGATCCGCAGTCGTCCGACGGCGCCGTCCAATTTTACAGGGTGACAGATGGGGAGGTTTTCACCAAGAAACTGCCCGCTGTGCGTGGCAAGGCGCTCTGCGGCTCGTCGCACGGCTGGTTGGTGCTGGTGGACAAGGTCGCAGCCATGACGCTGCTCAACCCCTTCACGGGCGCCACCGCTGAACTACCGCCGCCGGGCGAGCAGATCAAGCTAGGCGCCGTCGTGCTGTCCTCGCCGCCCGGCACCGTTGGCTGCGTGGCCGTGGCGGCGATCGAGCGGTCGGTTATGGTCGCCTTCTGCCGCGTCGGGGTCGACCACGCGTGGTCACTTCTCGACACCAACCTAAAGTGCTGTGTCCACAGCATCGTCCACTGCCGCGGCCGGTTCGTGGCCATCGGCTGCGACGGGGAGATCTCCATCTTGGACGTCGCCAGCGCCGCAGTTCCCAACGCGACGCCGGTGCCATACTTCTGTTTCCCGGATCCTCTCATCATTCGCAGCTACCTGCAGGTGAACGGCGAGCTGCACGTCATCGGCAACGTCGTGCGAACGTCCCTCAGGGAGCGGACCATCACCTACCGCACCCGCGTCTACAAGTGCGACGTCTTCGCCGCCGGGACGCCCGTGTGGTCCAGGGTTACGAGCAACACCGATCTCACAATTTTCATGTCCAACAACTTCATGTCCAGCTTCGGTGGAGCAAGCGTCCCAGGCCTGGACTCCAATTCCCTCTGCTTCTCTGAGCATCTCTATGGCCGTCCGCACCATCAGCTCGAGATCATTAAAATTTCCAATGGCAGGTCACAGCTACTAGCTTATCATCCAAGGATTAAGGGCTCCGAGCCTCTCTGCTGGATTAAACCCAATCTGTGGCCAAAAGGTAAGACATTATTTCTGCTTATTCCAAGCTACTACTATATTATTTTCATTATTTACTATATTATTTTCATTAGGTAAAAGATCTTCTTAACTATATGTTCAATTTTGAGTATAGCCATTGCACTTTTTTTTGTGAATATCAATCTTGTGGGCATCTTTTGGTATTTACAATCAAATACATTGCACAAACAGTTTGTATACATGCCCCCGGCTGAAACAACCAATTGACAAGTTTAGATAACTCACTATTTTAACAATCATATGAGCTACTTATTAAAATATCCACGCCTTGTCTACCTTCACTACTGATATAAGGCTCTTAAGTCAACATATCTAAATGTGAATAAAAAGAGCACAGAAACAAAACATACAAGAAAAGAAATATCGTATGTAAAAGTGGACCATTGGCTGATGATTCGGAACTGTATTTATAAAATTGAAGACAGGTTTGAGATATAATATACCCTAAATATGATAACTAAAATAAATCAAAATTATTATTATTATTTAAAAATTTACTCGAAGATACGTGTTGCTTAAGAAAGTAATACTTACAGAATTCTTAAATGTTAATGGAGCTTTTGGGTTGATCGTCACATTGTTGGTCTATCTTGGTACAAAATATTAACTATATGTTCATCTGCAGCTAGCATTAGTTCTCTGATAAATCATTCTCAATATCTGTTGTTGCCAGTGCACAGTTTTAGTATCAATCTTATGGGTACTTTCTTATGTTATTTAAACTCAAATGTATTGCACAAACCAGTTATTATCTACCCAAATCATTTGCATAAATCATTTTTGCATGCAATAGCAATATAATCAAATGTTTCATTTATATGCAAGTTCTCATTACCACTTCATGCAAAATGAATATTTGTACTATTGTTTGGTTCATGTCACAATAAAATAAAAGTATCCAGATGTGGATAATTGGTAGAGGAGCCACAGATTTATTTTTGAAATGGGAAGCCTACGCTCGAGATTTAAGTTTGACCCTTCATCAAATAATATAAAAATCATTCGAAAGGATTCTTTTGTTTATTTTTAATTTCACTACGAAGTACACAAGTCTTGCTAAAAAATACTCCTAGAATCCTTAATTCTTAATCTATCTTTCTGCTTAAACATGTATCATTCTTAGTGTATATATCTAGGTAAAAAATCTTAAATATAGATATTCATCAGCAACCTTAATTCTCTGACTAACATTGTCAATTTCTACATTAACTGAGAGTACATACATCGTAGAGGACTCATATGGCAGAGGAATCAGAGCCGTATTTATCAAATTGGAAGCAGCATACCCTACATAAATATAATATTTCTTTAAAATTTACTAAGTACGTCTTGCTAATGAAAATAACACTCCTAGAATTATTAAATGGTTATCTAGCTTTTCGGTTAAACATGTCACATTGTTGTTGGTCTATCTAGGTCAAAAAATAACTATATATTCATAATCAACTTTAACTCTCCAATAAATCATTATATATTTCTATTGTAGCCAAAGCACAACTTTTTTGGGAATATCAATCATGTGGGCACTTTCTTTTGTTATTTAAGCTCAAGATGCATCGCACAAACCAATCTGTATCTACCCACTGAATCAACCATCAACAAGTTTGCATAAATCATTTCCGCATGCAATAGCCATATAATTAAATGGATCATTATATGCAAAATATCATTACCACTTCACACTAAATGATTATTCGTACTATTGTAGTTAAAATAAACAAATTATTGGTCTCGGGAAGAATTTAAATTTTAGATAGAGTGAGAGCTAGAGCGAGAGAGAGGGAGGGAGGGAACGAGAGAGGGGGAGAGAGATAGAGATCTGATATTGCTCACGTCGCATAATATCACCACCACACATGCATGGTATACAAAAGGTCTCTACACTTAGGAAAACTTATATCTATTCACTGTGTACTAGAGGGATATGCGCGCTTAGCCGGGCCGCCTACATGACGTTGCACATAGAATGATCCACTCGTACCGTTTTGATATAGGAACGTTTTGATATAGGACATAGTCGAGCGTAACATGTTTATGTTTCTAGTGATGGATTAATGGCACGGGTAGCTGATGTGGTAGCATGTCCCACTGGGATCCGAGGACTGTTCATCTAAGCGAAGATATAATTCATCAAGAGAAAGGAGATAACTATCAATAAGTTGTCTCGAAAGGTATAATAGTAACATGGCGTGTTTAGTCTTTGCCTTAGAAAAACTTCATCTCATGCTTGGGAGAAACCTGAGAGCAATACTTATATGTATAGGCGAACAAATTTATTTATCCACACAAAGCTCTGAGTAAAAACAAACATATCAAAGCCACCAAGAGGAACATAGTCTATTTGTTATGACCTTTTGGCTTTTGGCAAGGAAACATCTTTGAAGGCAGATGCAACTAATGGACAAAGCAACATGCTGGCACAATAAAAATATGATACATCATCCATATTGCAAAAAAAAAAAACATGAAAATATCAACACTTACCATAAAAGCTGGCTTTGCGTCTGGGGAGATGACACGGGGACAATGTTATTCTTTATCAGACCGCGTAAACCAAAAATTAAATAGCCAGGTACATCAAAACATAACCAAACACGAATAATGATCGTTACATATAAAGGAGCATTGAATGAGTAACCTAAAAAAGAAGCATGGCCTCGCTTACACGCAACACAATTGCCTTTTATCAGATCATTTTCTCCCTGCCTCCTGCTCCGACACAGATGCCTTGACGCCTTTTATTCCCTCCGCCTCCCATTATCCCAGCTTCGCCTGCTTCCGCTTTGTTTGGATGGTCCTTCAACCTTTTGAATTTTTTTAACCATGTATATAACATTTTATCCCCTTATACCGCACAACATAAATCCCGCCTTTCATGAAAAAAAAATACTTCTAGGAATGTACTGAAGTTGACATCGTGGCATCACCGTGTTATTCAAATCAAACAAATTGCAACATCAAATTAGAAAAACATAAGATAGTCTTACACATAGTAATAGAAGCTATCACCAGTTGGAATTCCTTGAGAAACATGTTTAGTTCGAAGCACGGCTGCTAAAAACTAAATTTAGACATGTTGTGATATTGTACAAAAAATAAGAATATTCTTCAGAAGCGTGCATGTTGAAACAAAAAATAGAAGAATCGAAATTACTTTGGCAGAAAGAAAACAAAACTACTTGAAGACAATTGACATAAAACAAATGAATGTGTTTTGTTTTCTTACGCTGAGTAGTCCTGAGAGGTTGACGAAATAGAGATAAGAAGCATGGACAGAGAAAACAACATCCAGATCCAAGCTCTGAGCCTACTATGAAAATGACAACGGGAGAATGGAGCAAACGGAACCGCCACTTCGCCCTGCCTTTGATGACCCCTGATCATGTCGAAAGGAGAGGTGGCACTGCCAGCTGAGTACATTGCCACCTTCAAACCACCATATATGTAGAAACTATCAGGTACAGGAGGGTAAAATTCCCTGGAGTATGTTTTGGAAATACTATTATTGGACTCAGTACCTATGCAGGAGAACAACACTAACTAACCATGCTATGGAAACCACCATCTAAGCAGAAACTTTTCTCGCGTGCATTCGAATTTAAATAAACAAAATCAGATAAAATTAAGGCCCTAGTTGACTTACCACCTCTATCCCTGTAACTGGGGCCAATAATAACTGCCAATCCTCATAAAAATGGGTGGGGCGGTAACAAAGGTTATCGCTGGAGGCTAATCTAACGTGCCGGAAACGCTACCTGCTAAGATCGAATGGCTGGCAAAGGGGGTACGTATGCATCTCAGTAGATGTACACATAACCTGACCTTGGGTTAGAGGTTCATTAGCCTTTTCAATGGCACGTAAGAGTGCCTTCCATACCACCACCATAGTGTTGAAGTGCCATGTGCGTTCTTCACAGGACTAGTTACACTGTCCATGTTATATACGTATTATAGAAGTATAAACGTCTTGTGTTCATGATCACGTGGGTGAAAAAATTAGATGGGTCATATTTGGCGGATAGACACCATAAATAGTTGGATCAATGCTATATGGTTAGTTGCTTATATATTCTTCATTTTGCTAATTTTATAGGGTTTGCATATTTTTCATGAAATCTCTATTTGTTTGGGTTCATTGTTACAAGGAACTACCTAAAATCCCACCTTTTAGTTTTATGTAAGGATAGTAGGTTGCCCTCATCATGGAATTACTGATGTGTCCCACCTAATCCAGATACACACAACTAACAAATATTTTTTCGATAAAGAACACTTTATTGACATGACTAACAAATATGGAAGCAACATTGTGTAATTGGGAAGGCGGCAGTCTTCCCCTCAGCTCACATGTGGCCAACTCTTCTGATCCATAGTATAAGGATAAAAATCCTACCATAATTATATTTCCATATAAAATCCCGTCACACGGATGTTCAGTTTGATCTTCAGTTTTGCTAAGACTAGAGGTTAGCTAATTGCCTGGATAAAATACCATGTTTCTCCTGCAACTCGCAACCAACCCCAGTGATCGCCACACCTGATCATTGTGCACTTTATCAAATTTCTACTCCCTAGAAAAATATTGAGTACCATATTTTTATTTTTGAACAATGTTAAATCGTACTTTCCTAGCGTTGCTATTGGACATGCAACAATACTTGTCCGTATTGACTTTCTTTGTATCTGAATGTTGCTTATTCTTTGCAGGGGCAAATGCTAATGCTTGAAACGGTGAAACATTGCTGGAATTTCCTTCCAAGCCTGATGTGTGATGCAATGAGAGTCACAGGCTAAATATTATTGTTGATTTGCAAATTATCATTCGGGCAGACATACTTATTCTTTTTCAGGACCAACATATCTTCATTTTAATTTATCTCTAGGTCATGAAGATCATTGGACAATTCGAATCATGTGAATTTTTGTATGCACCTATTATACAATCTAAGTATTTTTGTGTCAAGTGTAAGGATATTGTTATGCGAAATACTCCATGTGTTCCAAAATAATTGGTGTTTTATATTTGTTCTAAGTGAAAATTCTTTAAGTTTAGCCAAAATCTATAATATCTAAATTGGAGCAACCCACTAAGGGTATTTCTCTCAACATGCAAACCATCCACCTCATCAAGCTTCTCTAACCAATCCTAGCCTTCCACATCTTACAAAATCTACCACATCAACACATTGCCAAGTCTAGCATGTCAATTCAATGACATTCACATCACCATCTCAAATAATTAGCCTTACTATCAGTACTAGCAGGGATCCATTTCATATTCCACCGAAGCTCTAAGTGTGGTCCTATTTTCATGCCTTCTCGACTCCTCCATGCTGAGCTCCACTTCATCATGATTTATATTCTCATCCACTCCACTTCTTGATCCATTCAGTCTTTTGTTGAATGAGCAAAGAACAGGGAAACGCCCCCATTGTTAGTAGTAATCTTAAATAGACTGGTTGTTAGTTACATGCATAGGTTAGTGCAGCAGGGGCCGTTGTGATCTGTTGACGTTGGCCGCGTCGTGCGTGTAGGAGCGCGCTGTGCGTGCGGCAGAGCGTGCAGATCGGAAGCGAGCTGGTGAGTGCATGCGTGCGTGGGATAGTGGCCGAGGTGGGCAGCGTCGTGTGTGTGTGCACCTATGCTGAGCTAGCCTAGGTATAAATGAGGATGTGGGCATAGCCCAGTGGTTGGGGCCGCAGTGGCGCACCCCAACGACCAGAGTTCGAATCCTGTCAGGAACGAATTTTGAATTCTCACACCGAGATCCGCTTCTACTATATCATTTAGTGTCTAGTTCCTCCTAGAACTAATTGATTTTTAGCCTGGGTATAAATACCCACCGTGTACTGCTCATCCAAGTACCAGAGTTAGCCATGTAGCCATTGTAAAGAAGAAGCGTTCGTGCGCCGGAAAACTTTGTGTCCACTGTTCTTCTTTCTTTCACCCCCGTTCGTGAGTGAGCTGAGAGATGGAGGAGAGGGTGCAGCCTCGGGCTGCACCAACACCCATTAGGTGAAGCCTCTTTCTCGCAGCTTTGGTTCAAGCTTGGTACAGATAGGTAGGAGCTTAGGTCCAAGACAAGCTGCCATGGAATTCCTCTTTCCGCTCACTCCCATGAATCTGAATTAATATAAGATCTCAGCTTTTGGCCGTTTGCCTTCCAATGTTTTACCCGAGAATTTCATGCATGTGACTGCAGTTCACGGGCGATAGACTGCAACCGCGGTGTGTTCGTCTTTTGTAGCTCCAGTTGATTTGGGGAACTATTCACTTTGTTGTGTATTTCTCCTCTCCTATTCAGTTCCAACTACTTGCCTTCTTCCTTTCCTTCTTTTATCATGGCGTGTTGTGCCTGTTACTTGCATATTGCAACTAAAGGTCTTGGAAAATCTGCACTGTAGAAGGTAGAACGAGTGTATTGTGACTTGTGAGACTATAACGATCATTTTGAATTAGTCTTGAACAGCGACCCGCTGATTGTTTGTTCCTGCAGATCCAACTACCAATGAAGTGATGTTTTCAATATTGTGTATCTCTTCAGAATATGATAAAGTATTTATTCCGTCCTTGCGTGTGTTCTCAGTCAGTAATTAACAGAGATCAATGGCAACTAGAAAACGGTGATTCTCACTCCTTGTTCGTACTACAGCAGAATAGTGCAAGGTAAGATTCTTAACCATTTTATTTTACTACTTGCCTAAACTTTTGATGTACAACTTTCTTAACCTTTGTATTTCATATACGTTCAATTGTGTATATGTAGTATTTTCGAAATTGTGAGAGAAACGTTTCAGTTTACAATATGACCTATAGAGTATCACATTTTACTTTTTGAAAGATTGCTCTCATCCTTTTTGAAGAACAAACAAAAATGCTATTTTGAGTGATATTGCAAATCAGGATGATGCTAATTAGAGAGTCTTGCCATAACGATTTTTGTTTCCTGCGGTACATTATTTTTCTCCTCAATTAGTCTTGGTCCTACCTACAATGGCAGATTACTACAGAAAACTGGATTGCTATTGTATAATGGATGAATGCACAATTTACTTTATTTCCGCTGAATTTCAGGTGAGACGAGGCCCTGATTCCTACTATAATATGGGGGAATCAACAATTTTGAGCATCCACCTTATACCATTTTACCGACCAGTTGATTTGCTTGCTAAATGTTTTATTCCTATCATTGTTTATATACATCAGATTATAATCATTGTCAAAAGGTTTGATAGAATATATAAAATTAATAATTATCAGCCATATTTCATGGCTTTGTCCATATTATGAAACCAGCTGTTGAATACTTCTTCCAAACGCAACGACGAACTCATAGTTCTTCAAACTTCTCTTTGGTTTGTCTAACCTGCTCTGAAGTTGATATGTTCTAAACTTCACTAAATCAAAATATGTTGCTACTAATTCCCGCAGCAAGGCGCGGGTAATCATCTAGTTATAAAAACTAGCGGGGCATATGACAGATATATATATAGAATGATAATGACAGAGGTATACAAATCATTTGATGTGTCATGGTGGAAGTAGACTTAGTCGATCGCCATGGGAATTTACGTTGGAGGGGCAGCGATTGATAGGCGAAGTTAGGTTGTCCGTTTACACAGGTGGTCTTGGTGGTAGCATGCTGTCGATCGATGGAGGGATTTATGGTAGAGGGCAGGAACGGGTTAGAACGTCCAATAACATAGTCGCACCGCACCATGATGATAAAAGACAAAAAAAATACATCGATAATCACCTCCAGGCAGGAGGTAGGTTGGAGAAAAAATAGCGCGCTATTTCGACGTTGTAGCGGTGCTATAGCGTATTTAGAAGTTGAACGCTACACTATGCATAATTTGCTCGCTATGACGCTAATCTCGCTATTAGCAACGCTAAGCTCGCTATTTGTTGTAACGTTATAGCATTATAGCGCGTTAAAAAGTTATGGAACTAGCGGCAGCCCACGAGCCCCCGATTCCAACCTTGCTCAACTCAACCCCACATCGGCAACCAATCAGTCGCCACTTTCGACTTTCCAAGCATTGCGGCAGTGGCGGCTACAACAGTAGCGCCACTCTCCTCCAGCTATGTCTGGCCGCCTCCATGTGGTACGTCCCGATCAGAATCACCAGGAGGACATGCGCCTTATTCAGGAGGTTGATCTGGCGCCGTCATATCTAGTTTCATCCTTGTCGGTTCTCATCCAACTTGGTCAGAACCGGAAGGTATTTCAATAGTGGTAACCGTAGCCCGTAGACACCATGTTTAGGTTTATAGTTCTTAGTTCAGTTTAACTATGTACATCTTAGTTAAGTTTAGTTACGTAGTTCTTGTCTTCTTCATGCATGTCGCAGTGGCGCACCCCAATGACTAGAGTTCGAATCCTGTCAGGAACGAATTTCTGGAATTCTCACGCCGAGGTCCCGCTTCTACTATATCATTTAGTGTCTAGTTCCTCCTAGCACTAATTCATTTTTGACTTTATGAGAGGAAGGAAAAAAACGTGTTTGGTTAATTAGTTATGCATGTATTACTCTGGAAAAAAAATTAGCTAATGAAATCCTTGCTATACATGCTATATTTGTGAACTTTCTATTTTTTGTGAAAGGTTATTTTGAAAAATAGCATGATATTAACATGTTATAACTTGCATAGCGTTTAGAAAAGGATCATTCTATTTCATTTAGCGCGCTATTTTTTTTCCTTCGGTAGGCAAGCTCATGGTGTGAAAGGATGGACATGTCCGGGCTGTCAACGCCTTATCGTCAGCTTTTCCATGCGATAAGCCAGTGCAAATCATTTTAAATGATTCGTTTTTCATTTTTGTTAAGAAGATCTTGCGGGGACAAGTTTACTCCTGGAATTCTGAATTGTTAATAAAGCTTTTGGTTAAACATATCGCATTCTTAGTATATTAAGGTAAAAAATCATTTTCAATTACTGTCGTAGCCAATGCACATTTTTTTGTTAATAGAAATCATGTGTGGGCATATTCTTTTGTTATTCAAACTCAAATACATTGGACATACCAGTTTGTATTCACCCACTGAATCAAGCAATCTACAGGTTTGCCATACAATCTATTTTACAACACTATCCTCACCTTGTCTACCTTCAATACTTAAATAAGCCCCTTACATAACTCGCGATGTTCCCATAGCTAGAGCTCACGGATAAGATCTCCTACCTCCTGTGTAGCTATCATCGGCGGCCCCTAGCCATAGCCGCATATATCCCTCCTCCCTGGCATCCTTTGCCACGCCGCTGCCAGTGTCGGCGGTAGATCTACCCCACCTCCTTCTCCTCTAGCCGGGCCATCTCCATGGCTATCACTATTTCAAGATCTCAAGTGTGTAGATCTAGGCTAACTCACAAACTTGGAGGCTGCTTTGGCCATGGAGGTGTCGTCTCGCCTCAGCGGTGAGCTTGCAGAACATCGAGGCAATCGACACCGTCACCGTCCGTGGCTTCGATCTATGCCACTTGCTGGGATGCGCTCTGCCGCTGGCATGAGTCGCACATTGCAATCCTGCACAAGATCTACCAGTGTGGTCGATTCATGGCCATGGTCAACAACGTCCGTTTTGGATATGGTGCATGGATCCATTTTTGGTCCAAGGTGCTCTGATATGCGTCGTTTTCTTCCTCGATTAGGGGTCACCATTTGGTTGTGATCTTTGTGGTTGCATGTGTAGCGGTCCGGGAATGGGATTGGCTTGGCACGCGCATGTGGATCTTCTCTTCTAGGACACGAATAATGTTGGTTTCCAGTGCTGCGGAGTAACATCACCGAATGGTGTAAGGACGGAGCCCTTGTAGCAGGTGGCCTTCTGTGGGTTCCGGTAAGTTTCCTTGGCCAGGAAGATGGCGAGGTTATTTGCGTGGAAGATGGTGCTGGTCCAAAAATTGACAACGCGGTTCTTCGTTCTAGACCTAGGTGGCAGATTCTATGAACCCTTTCAATCTCGCCTCTGTGTGGTGCATCTAGGTGCGTATGAGGCATGTTGGTTGATGGGAGCGCTTGCGGTAGGTGGCCACTTTCCTAGCTGAAAGACTTGCCAGCGGTGGTGGTGGTGATGATGGTGACGCTCTCAATCATCATTTGCACCCTAGAAGCATCATCGTGGGGTTGTCCCTTCCACCTTTGCTTCATGTGAAAAGCTTGGTCTGGTCCGCTGGAACGAGCTGCGGCAATGCTTAGGCTTTGTTCCCTTCCTAGAGGATCCATCCTAAGAGCCTTGGTTCTTTTTGTCTAGTTTTTGTGGGTTCGTTATGGTGGATGTTTGTGGTGTTGGCTCATCATGTGTTGTGGCTGGCAGCAGTGGCTTGGCTTGGAACCCCTTCTGATGTGGTGGTCAAGTTTCTTGTTGCCATTTGGTACTCGGGGTGAGCTATCTGTCATTTGACGGTGCAGCTCCCTTTGAGCTAGGGCGAGCCGATGATGGATGGGTAGCAGTAGGACAATGGCTTGCCCTTTCGATGTAGATGAAGACCTATGTCCCAACGACTTGCTTCTCTCACTTGTTAGCTAGGCATTCGCTTCATCCAAAATCATCGAGCGCCCTGGTGGATGAGTATTTTGACATCTATAGGCTACAATTTTGTTTCTTCTTTAATGCATGTATTTGTGTTTGTTTCTCCGTCTACAATTCTTTCCAGCACCTTGGCGTGTGATTTTAATGTAAGCTGATTTTGCCAAATCCTATGCTTGTACTATGTGGCCGTTATGGCATTATTAATTTAATCCCGGGAGAAAGCATTTATAAAAAAAATCTCTTAAACCAACGTAGTTGCATGTGTTCTAATTGGCACGGAATAAAGTTCCCACATACATGTAAAGAATATAGAAACAAGGCAAAGTTGAAAAGAAATAAAAGTAGGTAGGCTCTTGGTAGAGGAATCGGGGCCATATTTATGAAATTGGAAGCTATGTTTGACATATAACAAGTTATAAAACTAAAAGGTATTAAAAATATATTTTTATATACCGTGAAACATTTTATTAAATTTTTGGATGGTTTTTTCTTTCATTTATAACTTATTATTTTTTTCTTGCACTTCAAAAGTTTAAGTAGTGTGTCCATACTCCATACTCACTTAAAAGATGAAGTTATAGAGCAATTAAGCACGGAAATACATATTTTCTTTTAAAATTTGTGTATGTCCATATTCACTTTAAAACTAAATTTGATAGAACAATTAAAAGCTTTAAAATATATATTTTCCAATTTTCTTTATCAGCATTATCTAACAAATGAAGAATAGGTATTTTTCTATCTTAATATTGTGTTTCTCTTATGAAATTTTATATTGTCTAGGCCTTACCATTAAAGCTTATTTAAGTGTAATCAGTGTACAAATCTGTCTTGTGTCGACACTTGAGGTTCTAATTTAGTTCCATGTGGCATTCTTGCTTCACCGGATGCTCTATTTTTTAGGCGCGGCAAAACAGCGCTCCACCGGACGCTGCGTTTTACACAGCGCGCTACCGCATAAACACAAATCTCACAAGCATCTATTCACATGAAGATCAAACACACACAAATAAAATCAACAATAAATAGTTCAATTATTATTACAACACAAATAACATCAACAATGAATAGTTGAAATGAATAAAATGGATGTCTAAATAACAATACAAGAAATATAACAAATGCAACAAATGGTAAAATATACTCAATTTGTTCATTGTTGCCCGTGCTACTTCCACCACTCCTAGATATCAAGTTGAAGTTAATCATGCATTTCTCCTTGAAGAATGACATGATATGAGGAAATAAATTGGGCTAGTCTCTCTTCTCTTCTACGCACTTGGACGGGAACTCGCATCAAGTCATAATGTGTGTAGTCCAATTCTTGGCCATGCTCATTCGCGATGATGTTATGCATAATGACACAAGCGGTCATGATATACCAAAGGATATTTTGATCCCAAAATCTAGCCGGTTCCATAACAATAGCAAATTGGGCTTGCAAAATCTCAAATGCCCTCTCCACATCTTTTCTAGCCGCCACTTGTGCATTATGAAACTGAAGCTTTTTCTTACTAGTTGGATATTTAACAGGCTTCACAAATGTTTGCCACGTTGGGTAGATGCCGTCAGCAAGGTAGTAGCCATAGTTGTATGTATGGCCATTTGCTTCAAAAAGCTACTGCCGGTGGACGTTCATAGTTGGCAATCCTTGCCATGAGTGGGGAGCGATGGAAGACGTTGATGTCATTGCAAGAGCCCGGGCATTCCAAAAAAATAATGCCAAAACCAAGTCTCTTTATCGGCCACGGTTTCAAGGATGATGACGGCATTGTGGGCTCTCAAGTAGTGCTCGCCGAACACTTCCACAATGGCTATTGCAAAGTGTTTGACACAACTGCTTGACGCTCACCCATTACCAGATGGTCATCAACAAGATCGGCTGGAATTTCGTATGCCAACATACGCAAGGAGGCGGTCACCTTTTGGTAAGTGATGGCGTGTAACTCACACGTTCGTTGGGAACCCCAAGAGGAAGGTATGATGCGCACAGCAGCAAGTTTTCCCTCAGAAAGAAACCAAGGTTTATCGAACCAGGAGGAGCCAAGAAGCACGTTGAAGGTTGATGGCGGCGGGATGTAGTGCGGCGCAACACCGGGGATTCGGCGCCAACGTGGAACCTGCACAACACAAGCAAAGTACTTTGCCCCAGCAGCAGCTTGATGAGGTTGTCAATCTCACCGGCTTGCTGTAACAAAGGATTAACCGTATTGTGTGGAAGATGATTGTTTGCAGAAAACATTAGAACAAATGCTTTGCGGTAGATTGTATTTCAGTATAGAGAATTGGACCGGGGTCCACAGTTCACTAGAGGTGTCTCTCCCATAAGACAAACAGCATGTTGGGTGAACAAATTACAGTTGGGCAATTGACAAATAAAGAGAGCATGACAATGCACATACATATCATGATGAGTATAGTGAGATTTAATTGGGCATTACGACAAAGTACATAGACTGCCATCCAACTGCATCTATGCCTAAAAAGTCCACCTTCAGGTTATCATCCGAACCCCCTCCAGTATTAAGTTGCTAACAACAGACAATTGCATTAAGTATTGCGCGTAATGTAACTAGTGACTACATCCTTGAACATAGCACTAATGTTTTATCCCTAGTGGCAACAGCACATCCGTAACCTTAGTGGTTCTTGTCACTCCTCCAGATTCACGGAGACATGAACCCACTATCGAGCATAAATACTCCCTCTTGGAGTTACTAGCATCAACTTGGCCAGAGCATCTACTAATAACGGAGAGCATGCAAGATCATAAACAACACATAGATATAACTTTGATAATCAACATAACAAGTATTCTCTATTCATCGGATCCCAACAAACGCAACATATAGAATTACAGATAGATGATCTTGATCATGTTAGGCAGCTCACAAGATCCGACAATGATAGCACAATGGGGAGAAGACAACCATCTAGCTACTGCTATGGACCCATAGTCCAGGGGTAGACTACTCACACATCACACCGGAGGCGACCATGGCGGCGTATAGTCCTCCGGGAGATGATTCCCCTCTCCGGCAGGGTGCCGGAGGCGATCTCCTGGATCCCCCGAGATGTGATCGGCGTTGGCGGCGTCTCTGGAAGGTTTTCCGTATCGTGGTTCTCGGTACTGGGGGTTTCGTCACGGAGGCTATTTGTAGGCGGAAGGGCAGGTCAAGAGGCGGCACGGGGGCCCCACACCACAGGGCCGCGCGGCCACGGGGGGGGGGGGCCGCGCCGCCCTAGGGTGTGGCCCCCTCGTGGCCCCTCTTCGTCTCTCCTTCGGACTTCTGGAAGCTTCGTGGAAAAATAGGCCCCTGGGCTTTGATTTCGTCCAATTTCGAGAATATTTCCTTACTAGGATTTCTGAAACCAAAAACAGCAGAAAACAAAGCAGCGGCACTTAGGCATCTTGTTAATAGGTTAGTTCCAGAAAATGCACGAATATGACATAAAGTGTGCATAAAACATGTAGATAACATCAATAATGTGGCATGGAACATAAGAAATTATCAATACGTCGGAGACGTATCAGCATCCCCAAGCTTAGTTACGCTCGTCCCGGCGAGAGTAAAACGATAACACGAGATAATTTCTGGAGTGACATGCCATCATAATCTTGATCATACTATTTGTAAAGCATATGTAGTGAATGCAGCGATCAAAACAATGTATATGACATGAGTTAAACAAGCGAATCATAAAGCAAAGACTTTTCATGAATAGCACTTCAAGACAAGCATCAATAAGTCTTGCATAAGAGTTAACTCATAAAGCAATAATTCAAAGTAAAGGCATTGAAGCAACACAAAAGAAGATTAAGTTTCAGCGGTTGCTTTCAACTTGTAACATGTATATCTCATGGATATTGTCAACATAGAGTAATATAATAAGTGCAATAAGCAAGTATGTAGGAATCAATGCACAGGTCACACAAGTGTTTGCTTCTTGAGGTGGAGAGAAATAGGTGAACTGACTCAACATTGAAAGTAAAAGAATTGTCCTCATAGAGGAAAAGCATCGATTGCTATATTTGTGCTAGAGCTTTGATTTTGAAAACATGAAACAATTTTGTCAACGGTAGTAATAAAGCATATGCATCATGTAAATTATATCTTATAAGTTGCAAGCCTCATGCATAGTGTACTAATAGTGCCCGCACCTTGTCCTAATTAGCTTGGACTACCGGATCATCACAATGCACATGTTTTTACCAAGTGTCACAAAGGGGTACCTCTATGCCGCTGTACAAAGGTCTAAGGAGAAAGCTCGCATTGGATTTCTCGCTATTGATTATTCTTCAACTTAGACATCCATACCGGGACAACATAGACAACGAGATAATGGACTCCTCTTTTATGCATAAGCATGTAACAACAATTAATAATTTTCTCATTTGAGATTGAGGATATATGTCCAAAGCTGAAACTTCCACCATGGATCATGGCTTTAGTTAGCGGCCCAATGTTCTTCTCTAACATTATGCATGCTTAACCATAAGGTGGTAGATCTCTCTTACTTGAGACAAGACGAACATGCATAGCAACTCACATGAAATTCAACAATGAATAGTTGATGGCGTCCCCGATAAACATGGTTATCGCACAACAAGCAACTTAATAAGAGATAAAGTGCATAATTACATATTCAATACCACAATAGTTTTTAAGCTATTTGTCCCATGAGCTATATATTGCAAAGGTGATGATGGAATTTTAAAGGTAGCACTCAAGCAATTTACTTTGGAATGGCGGAAAATACCATGTAGTAGGTAGGTATGGTGGACACAAATGGCATAGTGGTTGGCTCAAGTATTTTGGATGCATGAAGTATTCCCTCTCGATACAAGGTTTAGGCTAGCAAGGCTTATTTGAAACAAACACAAGGATGAACCGGTGCAGCAAAACTCACATAAAAGACATATTGAAAACATTATAAGACTCTACACCGTCTTCCTTGTTGTTCAAACTCAATACTAGAAATTATCTAGACCTTAGAGAAACCAAATATGCAAACCAAATTTTAGCATGCTCTATGTATTTCTTCATTAATGGGTGCAAAGCATATGATGCAAGAGCTTAAACATGAGCACAACAATTGCCAAGTATCACATTACCCAAGACATTTATAGCAATTACTACATGTATCATTTTCCAATCCCAACCATATAACAATTTAACGAAGGAGAAACTTCGCCATGAATACTATGAGTAGAAACCAAGGACATACTTGTCCATATGCTACAGCGGACGTGTCTCTCTCCATAAAGTGAATGCTAGGATCCATTTTATTCAAACAAAACAAAAAACAAAAACAAACCGACGCTCCAAGAAAAAGCACATAAGATGTGATGGAATAAAAATATAGTTTCAGGGAGGAACCTGATAATGTTGTCGATGAAGAAGGGGATGCCTTGGGCATCCCCAAGCAAACGCTTGAGTCTTCTTGATATATGCAGGGGTGAACCACCGGGGCATCCCCAAGCTTAGAGCTTTCACTCTCCTTGATCATGTTGCATCATACCCCTCTCTTGATCCTTGAAAACTTCCTCCACACCAAACTCGAAACAACTCATTAGAGGGTTAGTGCACAATATAAATTGACATATTCAGAGGTGACACAATCATTCTTAACACTTCTGGACATTGCATAATGCTACTGGACATTAATGGATCAAAGAAATTCATCCAACATAGCAAAAGAGGCAATGCGAAATAAAAGGCAGAATCTGTCAAAACAGAACAGTTCGTATTGACGAATTTTAAAATGGCACCAGACTTGCTCAAATGAAAATGCTCAAATTTAATGAAAGTTGCGTACATATCTGAGGATCATGCACGTAAATTGGCTTAATTTTCTGAGTTACCTACAGGGAGGTGGACCCAGATTCGTGACAGCAAAGAAATCTGGAACTGTGCAGTAATCCAAATCTAGTACTTACTTTTCTATCAACGGCTTAACTTGGCACAACAAAACACAAAACTAAGATAAGGAGAGGTTGCTACAGTAGTAAAAAACTTCCAAAACACAAAATAAAAACAAAGTACTGTAGGTAAAAACATGGGTTGTCTCCCATAAGCGCTTTTCTTTAACGCCTTTCAGCTAGGCGCAGAAAGTGTGTATCAAGTATTATCAAGAGACGAAGTGTCAACATCATAATTTGTTCTCATAATAGAATCAAAAGGGTACTTCATTCTCTTTCTAGGGAAGTGTTCCATACCTTTCTTGAGAGGAAATTGATATTTTATATTACCTTCCTTCATATCAATGATAGCACCAACAGTTCGAAGAAAAGGTCTTCCCAATATAATGGGACAAGATGCATTGCATTCAATATCCAAGACAACAAAATCAACGGGGACAAGGTTATTGTTAACGGTAATGCGAACATTATCAACTTTCCCCAAAGGTTTCTTTGTAGAATGATCAGCAAGATTAACATCCAAATAACAATTTTGCAGCGGTGGCAAGTCAAGCATATTATAAATTTTCTTAGGCATAACAGAAATACTTGCACCAAGATCACATAAAGCATTACAATCAAAATCTTTAACCTTCATCTTAATGATGGGCTCCCAACCATCCTCTAGCTTTTTAGGAATAGAGGCTTCACGCTCTAGTTTCTCTTCTCTAGCTTTTATGAGAGCATTTGTAATATGATGCGTGAAAGCCAAATTTATAACACTAGCATTAGGACTTTTAGCAAGTTTTTGCAAGAACTTTATAACTTCAGAGATGTGGCAATCATCAAAATTCAAACC
This sequence comes from Lolium perenne, assembly GCF_019359855.2. Classification (NCBI taxonomy): domain Eukaryota; kingdom Viridiplantae; phylum Streptophyta; class Magnoliopsida; order Poales; family Poaceae; genus Lolium; species Lolium perenne. Next base: position 32,717 of record NW_027248997.1, read on the forward strand.
ATTATAATCTAAAGCAATGGGATCATCATCCCCAATGTTGGAAAAAATTTCAGCAGCTTTATCACAGGCAATTTCAGCAGTTTTAGCAGTTTCAGGCAGTTTCTCGCGCTTTGTATTAGAAGTGGAAACATTGCTAACACCAATTCTTTTATTAGTATGAGTAGGAGGTGCAGCAACATGTGTAGTATTAGCATTACTAGTGGTGGTAATAGTCCAAACTTTAGCTACATTCTTCTCTTTAGCTAGTTTTTCATTTTCTTCTCTATCCCACCTAGCACGCAGTTCAGCCATTAATCTTATATTCTCATTAATTCTAACTTGAATGGCATTTGCTGTAGTAGTAATTTTATTATGATGATTCTCATTAGGCAAAACTTTTGATTTCAAAAGATCAACATCAGCAGTAAGACTATCGACTTTAGAAGCAAGTATATCAATTTTCCCAAGCTTTTCTTCAACAGATTTGTTAAAAGCAGTTTGTGTACTAATAAATTCTTTAAGCATGGCTTCAAGTCCAGGGGGTGAACTCCTATTATTGTTGTAAGAATTCCCATAAGAATTACCATAGCCGTTGCCATTATTGTAAGGATATGGCCTATAGTTGTTACTAGAATTGTTCCGGTAAGCATTGTTGTTGAAATTACTATTTTTAATGAAGTTTACATCAACATGTTCTTCTTGTGCAACCAATGAAGCTAATGGAACATTATTAGGATCAATATTAGTCCTATCATTCACAAGCATAGACATAATAGCATCAATCTTATCACTCAAGGAAGAGGTTTCTTGACGAATTTACCTTCTTACCTTGTGGAGCTCTTTCCGTGTGCCATTCAGAGTAGTTGATCATCATATTATCAAGAAGCTTTGTTGCTTCACCAAGAGTGATGGACATAAAGGTACCTCCAGCAGCTGAATCCAATAAATTCCGTGAAGAAAAATTTAGTCCTGCATAGAAGGTTTGGATGATCATCCAAGTAGTCGAGTCCATGGGTTGGGCAATTTTTAACCAGAGATTTCATTCTTTCCCAAGCTTGAGCAACATGTTCAGTATCTAATTGTTTAAAATTCATTATGCTACTCCTCAAAGATATAATTTTAGCAGGGGGATAATATCTACCAATAAAAGCATCCTTGCATTTAGTCCATGAATCAATACTATTCTTAGGCAGAGATAGCAACCAATCTTTAGCTCTTCCTCTTAATGAGAAAGGGAACAATTTTAGTTTAATAATATCACCATCTACATCTTTATATTTTTGCATTTCACATAGTTCAACAAAATTATTAAGATGGGCAGCAGCATCATCAGAACTAACACCAGAAAATTGCTCTCACATAACAAGATTCAGTAAAGCAGGTTTAATTTCAAAGAATTCTGCTGTAGTAGCAGGTGGAGCAATAGGTGTGCATAAGAAATCATTATTATTTGTGGTTGTGAAGTCACACAACTTAGTATTTTCAGCGTTGGCCATTTTAGCAACAGTAAATAAAGCAAACTAGATAAAGTAAATGCAAGTAAACTAAATTTTTTTGTGTTTTTGATATAGCAAACAAGATAGCAAGTAAAGTAAAACTAGCAACTAATTTTTTTGTATGTTGATTTAGTGCAGCAAACAAAGTAGTAAATAAAACTAAGCAAGACAAAAACAAAGTAAAGAGATTGAGAAGTGGAGACTCCCCTTGCAGCGTGTCTTGATCTCCCGACAACGGCGCCGAGAAAATATCTTTGGCGTGTAGTTGACGTGGGAGTTAGAAATCTTTGTGGTGTAACTTTTCTTCGTTCCCCGGCAACGGCGCCAGAAAATATGCTTGATGGCGTGTAACTCACACGTTCGTTGGGAACCCCAAGAGGAAGGTATGATGCGCACAGCAGCAAGTTTTCCCTCAGAAAGAAACCAAGGTTTATCGAACCGGGAGGAGCCAAGAAGCACGTTGAAGGTTGATGGCGGCGGGATGTAGTGCGGCGCAACATCAGGGATTCCGGCGCCAACGTGGAACCTGCACAACACAACCAAAGTACTTTGCCCCAACGAAGCAGTGAGGTTGTCAATCTCACCGACTTCTTTGTAACAAAGGATTAACCGTATTGTGTGGAAGATGATTGTTTGCGAGAAAACGATAGAACAAATCTGCAGTAGATTGTATTTCAGTATAGAGAATTGGACCGGGGTCCACAGTTCACTAGAGGTGTCTCTCCCATAAGACAAACAGCATGTTGGGTGAACAAATGACAGTTGGGCAATTGACAAATAAAGAGAGCATGACAATGCACATACATATCATGATGAGTATAGTGAGATTTAATTGGGCATTACGACAAAGTACATAGACCGCCATCCAACTGCATCTATGCCTAAAAAGTCCACCTTCGGGTTATCATCCGAACCCCCTCCGGTATTAAGTTGCTAACAACAGACAATTGCATTAAGTATTGCGCGTAATGTAACTAGTGACTACATCCTTGAACATAGCACTAATGTTTTATCCCTAGTGGCAACAGCACATCCGTAACCTTAGTGGTTCTTGTTACTCCTCCAGATTCACGGAGACATGAACCCACTATCGAGCATAAATACTCCCTCTTGGAGTTACTAGCATCAACTTGGCCAGAGCATCTACTAATAACGGAGAGCATGCAAGATCATAAACAACACATAGATATAACTTTGATAATCAACATAACAAGTATTCTCTATTCATCGGATCCCAACAAACGCAACATATAGAATTACAGATAGATGATCTTGATCATGTTAGGCAGCTCACAAGATCCGACAATGATAGCACAATGGGGAGAAGACAACCATCTAGCTACTGCTATGGACCCATAGTCCAGGGGTAGACTACTCACACATCACACCGGAGGCGACCATGGCGGCGTAGAGTCCTCGGGAGATGATTCCCCTCTCCGGCGAGGGTGCCGGAGGCGATCTCCTGGATCCCCGAGATGGGATCGGCGTTGGCGGCGTCTCACGGAAGGTTTTCCGTATCGTGGTTCTCGATGCTGGGGGTTGCGTCAGGGAGGCTTTTTGTCGGCGGACGGGCAGGTCAAGAGGCGGCACGGGGCCCCACACCACAGGGCCGCGCGGCCAAGGGGGGCCGCGCCGCCTAGGGTGTGGCCCCCTCGTGGCCCCTCTTCGTCTCTCCTTCGGACTTCTGGAAGCTTCGTGGAAAAATAGGCCCCTGGGCTTTGATTTCGTCCAATTCCGAGAATATTTCCTTACTAGGATTTCTGAAACCAAAAACAGCAGAAAACAGCAACTGGCACTTCGGCATCTTGTTAATAGGTTAGTTCCAGAAAATGCACGAATATGACATAAAGTGTGCATAAAACATGTAGATAACATCAATAATGTGGCATGGAACATAAGAAATTATCGATACGTCGGAGACGTATCAGTAAGTACTATGCCCAAGATCGCGCAAGCAATCCTTCTTTGCTCGAAAAACCGATCATGCTTCGTCACCTCCTTCAAATATGTTTGAACAATTTTATACTCATCCTAAAACGGAGACAGAAGTAGCTCTAGGGGAAAGTTGGTTCATCCGCAAAATAGCTACGAATCAACTTGTTGTGCCCCTCAATGTGCTCCCTCCACAACTTCCAACGACCGAACACGGAACCCACCATGCTTCGGCCGCTTTGCACGCGTAGCCAAAATCATCAACATAGTTTCTTCCTCTTCTAAATCTATCTCCTCGTCTGACGAATCATACGAGGAGCTCGTCTACGAATGGTAAAAATCCTAATTTTAGGCATCGAAATCACATTTACAAACAAAGAAAAATCGATTTGGTCGGACGGCACATATGTGCGTGCGGCCCATGTTGAATCGGCGTCGGCGGCGCGGTTGAACACCCGCTTGATTGGAAGCTTCGGTGCCGGCAAGCAAGGGGTGGTGGCGGCGCGGTTGATGCCCGCTTGATTGGAGAAAGCGCCGGCGAGGAAGGGGCGGCGGCGGCACGATTGTCGCTCGTCGATTAGAGCAGCGCCGGCGCGCCAAAAAAGCTCGTGGCGTACCAGCGCGCGCAGCTCTACGCCGGCGAGCAAGGCGGCGGCGGCAGCGCCGGAGTGGGAGGCGGAAATGGGGATGCGACGCAGGGTGAATTTTCAAGGGGTTGATACGTCTCCAACGTATCTATAATTTCTGATGTTCCATGCTTGTTTTATGACAATACCTACATGTTTTGTTCACACTTTATGTCATTATTATGCATTTTCCGGAACTAACCTATTGACGAGATGCCGAAGTGCCAGTTCCTGTTTTCTGCTGTTTTTGGTTTCAGAAATCCTAGTAAGGAAATATTCTCGGAATTGGACGAAATCAACGCCCAGCATCTTATAATTCCACGAAGCTTCCAGAACACCCGAGAGGCACCAGAGGGGAGCCCTGGTGGCCCCACACGTGTGGGCGGCGCGGCCAAGGAGCCGGGCGCCCCCTGTTGTGTGGCGGCCCCGTCAGCCTTCCGATTCCGATTCTTCGCCTATTTAAAGGTCCCTGACCTAAATCTTCGATACGGAAAAAGCCACGGTACGAGAAACCTTCCAGAGCCGCTGCCATCGCGAAGCCAAGATCTGGGGGACAGAAGTCTCTGTTCCGGCACGCCGCCGGGACGGGAAGTGCCCGGAAGGCATCTCCATCGGCACCACCGCCATCTTCATCACCGCTGCTGTCTCCCATGAGGAGGGAGTAGTTCTCCCTCGAGGCTAAGGGCTGTACCGGTAGCTATGTGGTTAATCTCTCTCCTATGTACTTCAATACAATGATCTCATGAGCTGCCTTACATGATTGAGATTTATATGATGAGCTTTGTATCACTATTAATCTATGTGCTACTCTAGTGATGTTATTAAAGTACTCTATTCCTGCTCCATGATGTAATGGTGACAGCGTGTGCATCATGTAGTACTTGGCGTAGTTTATGATTGTGATCTCTTGTAGATTATGAAGTTAACTATTACTATGATGGTATTGATGTGATCTATTCCTCCTTTCATAGTATGATGGTGACAGTGTGCATGCTATGTTAGTACTTGGTATAATTGCAATGATCTATCATGCACTCTAAGGTTATTTAAATATGAATATCGAATATTGTGGAGCTTGTTAACTCCGGCATTGAGGCGCTCTTGTAGCCCTACACAATTTGTGGTGTTCATCATCCAACAAGAGAGTGTAGAGTGGTTTTATTATGTGATCAATGTTGAGAGTGTCCACTAGTGAAAGTATAATCCCTAGGCCTTGTTCCCAAATACTGCAATCATCGCTTGTTTACTGTTCTACTGCATCTGTTCTGCCTGCAATATTCCCACCATCAACCACACGCCAGTTGTAGCAGCAAGCTATTTTCTGATGCCGTTACTACTGCTCATATTCATTCATACCACTTGTATTTCACTATCTCTTCGCCAAACTAGTGCACCTATACATCTGACAAGTGTATTAGGTGTGTTGGGGACACAAGAGACTTCTTGCATTGTGATCGCAGGGTTGCTTGAGAGGGATATCTTTGACCTCTTCCTCCCTGAGTTCGATAAACCTTGGGTGATCCACTTAAAGGAAAACTTGCTGCTGTTCTACAAACCTCTGCTCTTGGAGACCCAACACTGTCTACAGGAAAAGAAGTGTGAGTAGACATCAGGGGTCGTTAGCCGCGCGCCCTCGCTGTGTCTTTTCACACGCGCTGAAACGCATGCGGCATATTTGGTATGCACAATTGTGCACAATGTGTGACGGAAAAATATTTGCAGCGCGCGATTTTAAGCGCGTCTGTTGGAAGCGGCCAAAACGCGCCTCAACGTGGTAAATTGGCGGTTATTATAGCTTCTGTTGTAGATGTTCTAATTGCTCGATTTTACACCACTACAACAAGAATAGTTCCTATTTCTAACATGACTTAGTAATAACTTGGAAGTAACTTTACATAAATTAACGGTTATAATTGCTTGATTTTACATGAGACTTGTGTGCATAAGTGGCTTGGAGAATCCCCTTTTCTATAAAAGAGTTTTGCTGCGTTTTATTTTCCTTGCGGGGATGAATTTTGCTGCGTTAATCGCTACAAGAAGACATTTAACAACAATCAGTGTATAGATCTTTAATTCTCTGCTAAAAAGAACTAAGAAAATCTTAGACAGTAAGTGAACTCATATCACATGCAAGAAAATCCAGCAGAGCAGCACAGCAGTGCGGACCACCGGTGCATTAACGTTCCCGATCGCTGTGTGACAGCAAGGCCATCAACTAATGCATTCCTCTTCACGCTCTCGATTTCTTTGTCTGGCTGGGAAAATCCACAGTGCTATAAAAGATTATAGCCAGGTAATATCTCTACAAAACATATTAATGTAGCAAAAGATATTTTATAATAAGTGTATTAATGTGTAATTAGCTGGAAAAAAGATACTGTGTTATCGCACAATCTTTGACAGTAAATGCAGTCACTAAATCTTTGTTGTCGTGTTGCAGTATGCACACCACCGGTGGAACGTTCTGTATGAGAACGCTGGCGACCACTGCTTCAGATAATGCCATAATTAACGTCTTGCCATATCTGCCACGCCGAGACAGCATGGCCAGCAACTAATGCATTCCTTTTCACGCACGAACTCGGTATTTTGGATCCTCTCTTCACACACACTGGATCTGTTCATCTTGTCTGCCATCCTCTAAATCCATGGTGAACCTCTTATGGGCCTGATCACCCCCCGTCCACGGCAAGCATCTGTGACACCTCTTGTTTTCTTCCTTGACGTCGCTCGCCGCCCAAATCCACACACGCATACTGTGATCCCCTCTCACACACCACCAAGCAAACCCTGGATCTGTTCAGATCCAGTCCTCCTCCAGTCAGTCCATAGAACCATCCCTGGTAGTATGATCTAATCTCCTACCATGGCCGCGCAACCCCGTCGAAGAAGCCAAAGGCTGCTGGAGCAGAAGCAGGACTGGAGCACCATTCTGCCGCACGAGCTCTGGGAGCTCATCAGCAAAAGGCTACCGTCCGGCCGTGACGCCGCAAACTTTCGGGCCATGTGCAGGCTGTGGCGCGACGTGCTGCCCTTCACCGAGTTTGAACCGGTGCTGATGCTGCCCTTCGACCCGGAGTCACCAGACGGTGCCGTCACCTTCTACAGGCCGACGGACAGGAAAACCTTCACCAAGGACCTCCCGGCGCTGCACGGCAAGGTCGTGTGCGGCTCGTCGCACGGCTGGCTGGCACTCGTTGACGAGGCAGCGTGCCTAACCCTTCTCAACCCGTTCACCAAGGCCACCGTCAACCTCCCGCCAACCGACGAGCGATTCGCCTACGACTCTTGGAGAACGACAACACACCTTCTGCGGGAAACCGCACCCACACCCACACCCAGGCGATCTGGCGATTCCCAGGCGATCCCGCCCCACCGCCGCCGCCGCCGCCTCTCTTCCCACCCCGAGCGCCCGCCGTCGCTGGTACTCTCCAGTGCGTACGGTGGAGGGACATGTCTACCTCAAAGTGGACGGCGGGGTTCCCGTCGTTTGCAGAGGAGTTCGGCTGGGCGAGGAGAGAAGGCGGAGGGAGAAGGAGGCGGTGATGGCAGAGGAGCGTCGGCAGGCTATACTGCGGCAGAAGCTTCTGATCCTCCAGATCAGCCTAGCTTCGGAATGGGCGATCAAGCAGATGGAGAAGGGCTGGCGGCCGCAAATCTCGGGGCAGGGGCTCGAGGAGCAAGTGGCTGCGGCGCTGGCGATGGTCAAAATGAAGGATCCCGACGACCCAAGGCGTCTCATGGCGGAGCAGGGGCTGGAGGATTTGGAGAATTGGACGCCGTGATCTCGCTTCGCGGCTCACCATTGAGGCCTACTCCAGCTCGAGTGGGCGGTGAAGGTGCTGTTGGTTGCCGAAGCTCTGAGGTTCAGCGGCGGAGGCTCGATCGGATCCGGAGAGGGGACCCATCGCCGACGAGGTCCTCCTCGCCGGTGAGGATTGGTGGATCTGCTCTGAGGCGGGTCCCGTTTCGCAATCGTGCTGTTCTGGCAGACGCTGGTGACCGTCGATGGGTTCCACCTGTGCGAAATGCAACCGTTGTTGGTAATATGGGGGTGGCGGGTTTTGAAATACCGTTTTCCAGGATGGATAAAAAAGAGCTGGCGGCGGCTTCAGACCACAATCTCCTGAACAAGTCTAGGGTTCCTCCTGTTTCCCGGACCCTTGTTTGGGTCAGGAAGGATCTAGTCCAGTCAAAATCGTTCACACCTTCTGATTGCTACCCGGCTAGATCTGGATTTCTTCCCAAGCCTACTGTGATCAAGTTCGCTAATCTGTGGGGGCCGGTTGAAGGAAGGAGATCCTTCGTCGAGATCGTCAAGATGGCCGGTGGAGGTAGAGGTATGGGGAGAGCGGGAGGTGCCGTTGGTGGACGTGGTACTGGTGGCCGTGTCCCTCCAGTGACAGCGCCAACATCGAATGCGACGGTGGTCCCTCTCAGCAACGTCCCTGAGTTGGCTCCAATCAAGTCTGAGTTTCAGCAACCTATGATTCAGCAGATGGGGGAAATGGTCAAGGTATGTATCCGATGATGAATCCCAACATGTGGAACATGCAGATGGCGCAATGGCCGCAGTTCTTTGGTAACCAGCAACTTCCCCCTCCTGGTTTCAATCCTATGTTGATGATGCCGCAACGAGTTGCTTCTACTCTGCCACAATCAAACAGCCAGGGGAGTAGTGCTAGCCAATTGCCTTTACAGCAGCAAAATTCTTGCAGCAGCAAAAACAAGAAGAAAAATCTGAAAGGTACTGCTTCTGATGGTTCTAAGAATAGTGGTGATAGAAGTGGCAGTAACTTGCATGTGAATCTTGTTTCTGGGCCTGGACCTGCTCTGGATCCTAAATTCAAGAATGTGACCTGCTACAACTGTGGTGAGCTGGGTCATTATGTTGGGTTATGTACCAGGATCAAGAGGTGCTTTATCTGTAGTAAAACTGGGCACCATATGGATAACTGTCTGATGTGGTACTCTCTGCTTCCCACTGCTCAGTATTGGGGGAGTGCCAATCCTGGATTGGGTTTCTTCCATGTGGAGGTAGAGGGGCCTGAAGCTGTTCAGTGGCTTAATATGGATAATGTTGGTGTGGTAGTTGTCAAAGATGGGGAGATATCTGCTGAGGAATTAGAGAAATGCTTCAATGATATGTGGAAGGTCAACTGGTATTGGCAGATTTGACAGCTTGGGCCTAAGAGATTCCTGGTGAGATTTCCTCCAAGCAAAAGGGTCAAGGAGCTGGTGGAATATCCCTCCATCAACCTCAAAAAAGATGGTGTGGTGATATACTTTGTTAACTGGGAAGGTGAAGCTGAACCTTTTGAGGAATTTGAGGAGGTGTGGGTCAGGATCACTGGCATCCCTGCTAAGTGGCTTACTTGGAAGACTATTTGCCAGGTGTCCACTGCTCTTGGAGTCCTTGTTAATATTGACTGGCATGGCATCTTTAGAAGTTTCTACAAAGAGGTGAGAGTCGAAGTCTCTTTGAGGGACAAGTCCAAGATCCCTGCCAATAAGCTCTTTGAGATGGAACAATGCTTTTTCCTGATTAACTTCCTGGTGGAGAATGAGGGTGAACCTATTGATCTAGATGATGATGATGGTGAGGATCCTGATCAGACTTGTGATGAAGGCAAGCTTGAGGATGATACTGATGTTGGGGATGATTTTAGAGCTCTGGATAAGAATAAATCTGGGGGTAGTAATAGCAAAATGGAGACTGATCCTTCCATTCCTACTGGAAACTCTGGTCCTAGGGCTGCTCAAATGAGCCTGGAGACAAGTGTCCAAGCTAGGGTGTATGGCAAGGAGGCACACATCCCTAATGAAGGTGTCTTGGTGGAGAGAAGAGCTGAGGATAATATTGGGAAGAACCTGATTCAGCAGTTTGATGAGGAGAGTGATGATGATGTGGAAGCTTCCAATGTTGGGAAGGAGGTCATGGTGAGCAGCAAGCCTGACCTTCATGTGCCTCAATGGCTTGGAAGGAGAAGAAGCAGTGGGGTCCTGTTCAAGCAACTAGGATGAGTTCAAGAATTCCTAGGGATGGCAAGAGTGTGATTGAAAAAGCTCAAGACCTCAAGAAGGAGAAAAATTTGGAGATTCCCAAAGGTAATAAGACTCTTGGCATTTCCAATTCTTTTGCTGCACTTGATAATCATCTTTTATTAAAAAGAGCAAATAATGCTCGCATTAGCCTAGGGGGTAAAACCAAGAATGCTGATAGTGTCATTGTTAAAATAAAAGAAGGTGAAATTAAGAGACTTGAAGATTTTCACCTCTCTAACCCTGCTTCTTTTCTTCCCAAAGACATTAGTCTTTCTATGGAAGAACTTAGAGCTGGTTTGGAGGATGAGAATGAGATGGTAGATGAACAGGATGATCACTGATACGTCTCCGACGTATCGATAATTTCTTATGTTCCATGCCACATTATTGATGTTATCTACATGTTTTATGCACACTTTATGTCATATTTGTGCATTTTCTGGAACTAACCTATTAACAAGATGCCGAAGTGCCGATTCTTTGTTTTTCTGCTGTTTTTGGTTTCAGAAATCCTAGTAAGGAAATATTCTCGGAATTGGAGCGAAATCAAAGCCCAGGGGCCTATTTTTCCACGAAGCTTCCAGAAGTCCGAAGGAGAGACGAAGAGGGGCCACGAGGGGGCCACACCCTAGGGCGGCGCTGACAAGGTATCAACTTGTCAATGCCTATGGATTGTAGGCTAGGGTTTAGTTAGAAGTAGAGGGCAAGTAGATCTCGAAGGTTTCAGCCGAAAAGTACTCGACGATTATGAAAACTAGGGTTTGTAACAATGATTCCATTGCCTCTTCGTCCCTCGACTCCCCCTTTATATAGGAGGTGGAGTTGAGGGTTTCGTTTTGTACAAGTTCTGAGAGTCAGGACGGTTTCCAACTCATCCCGCCGATTTACAAATAACACTTCCTATTACAATTCTAACTTTCCTTAATACATCTTGGGCTCCCAACCTTCTTATTCTTCGGATATTGGGCCTTCAGCAAACCCCGGGTACTATCTTCGGCAGGCCCATTTGGGATGCCTATGTCAGTAGCCCCCGAGATTTTGCTTGAATCGTAGAGTCAAGGAAAATCTCCACTGTTTATTTTTATTCGAGAGCTTTTAACTTTTTTATATTTCTTCACATAAAATTCTATATTGTACAGGGATAATGGTAGTTGGGGCTAGTTCATCTGACGGATCAGGTACTAGTTAACTGCTCTAGTGGCAATCCGCAAAAACCTACTTCAAAACCACGTCCCTGGACATGATCTCGGGATACTGGTGTAAACTTCGACGGGTGCCGCTTAAGGTCTTACCATTACGTCGAGTCCCGATCAAATTTATCGAGTACCTAACGCGTCCGTTAGGATTTTTCTTCGTATCTGTTGATACGGATAAAAATGTGACGCGAGTCTTCGGCGATGCCACGCCCAGCAGAATGGATACTGGTCTTACCTTCGCAAATTTGCGGCATTCAGAAATTGATCGCAACTTTGGCGTTCTGAGAATATATTGTCGAGTGCTTTTCCGGCTGTTGGAATGGCACATTTTTATCGAGTCAAATATGACTTATATTGCTCTCCCGATGGGAGTATATGTAGAGTTAATTATAACTCGAAATATACTCTTTTGCCTTTCTATCTTTTCTTTGTTAATTTCATCGGGCACGCGAACAGCGTTCCCGATGGGAAGTAACTTGAGGCTACAACCAAGAACTTGTGCTTGGTTGTAGGCTCAACATTTTAGTCCACCTTGTCGCTATATTGTCATTATTTCCCAATATGATCTCTCTTCTTTTTATCTCTCGGGTGCGCGAACAGGCGCTCCGATGGGAGTAGCCCCGAGGCTACAGCCAAGGACTTGTGCTTGGTTGTAGGCTCCCGCAATTTCTATATTGCCATACTCGAAATTTTACTTTTTATCGAAGTAGCCCCCGAGCATTTGGGCAAAAACTTGTATTTGATCAAAGGCTCCCGAAGTATTTAATAACTCCTCCTGTCGCCAATCTTCTTTTATTTTTCTTGTCGACATGCTTCCCTTAATCAAATTTACTCCATCTTTGTTAATAGTCGTGATTTTTCTGCCTTGTGGGTCCATTGTTTCCACCATGTTGACACGTCATGCAAGTGGGGGACACACGTCCTCCGCTTTTTCTGGCGCACGTACAGTAACGCCTATCTCAGTAAAAATATCTTTTTACCCTTTTATCTAGAAGATTTTTTGTCACCACACGATTTCTTCATCCAACGGTGCATTGCCTCGCCCGATTCTTATATAAACCTTTCTTCAACCTCCGTTCACTCCTTCGCTTGCGCCGCACATCTGTTCCCCTTCGCAAAAACTTCCCCTGCGCCCAACTCTCTCTGATCTTCCGCACTCAGGAACATTACTTTTCCCATTGCCGTTGATGCCACCGCGCACGCGACTCACTCGTCACAGCACTCCAGAATCCAAGATGTCCGCCGAAGATCTTGAGTGGGAGAGATCTAAAATCTCCAACCAGGACGTCAACACGCTGAAGAGGCTTGGCCTGATGAAGAAAGAAGACGCCATCCGCTTTCCCAGCGAAGAAAGCTACCCCAACCCTCCAATGGAGTACCGGGTTAGTTTCGTTGATCACCTCATCCGCGGCCTTTCGGCCCCAATTCACGATTTCCTCCGCGGCCTTCTTTTTGTTTACGGGATTCAACTGCACCAGTTGACCCCCAATTCCATTCTCCACATTTCCATTTTTATCACACCTTTGTCACGAATGCTTCCTTGGAATCCCTCCCAATTGGGCTCTGTGGAAACGCATTTTCTGCCTCCGCCGCAATGGCTCCCACAACGCCACCTATAACATAGGCGGCGTTGTTATCTGTGTCCGAACCGACGTTGATTATTTCGACGTCAAGTTTCCTGATTCTGTCCAAGGATGGCGCAAAAGATGGCTCTACATTCACGAAGAAAGTGCCAACTCTGTGGAACACAACATAATGCCTTTCGATGGAAGTGCCAAAATTCAGCGCCGCCGTTCCTGGGACGCTGAAGCTTCCGAAGAAGAGAAAAAGGCGTGAAGCACTTATGTCTCGTATTCATCAGCTTCAAAATACTCGAGGCAAAGAACTATCTGGCGTTCAAATCACTGCCTACTTCCTTAGGATTAGAGTGCAACCTCTTCAGGCTCGCAAAAATCCCCTTTGGACGTATTCTGGTGAAAATGACGCCAATAGAATCTCCAGTGATCTTTCTGCAAATGACTTGGAGAAATTGATTCGAAGAGTTTCCCGCCTGGCCAAGAAGGATCCTATTCCCTCCTCTTGTCGCGTGGAACCATACAGCTCCGCCAATCCTCTCCCCGAGGTATTTTGTCTTCTCAAGTTTCTGTCTTGTTCCGAACTTTCCCTGCATCTCATTGTATTGGTATGTCTCTAATTTTTTCTTTTGTCGCTATTTTCTTGCAGAACCATCCTACTATGACTTCCCTTCCTCCTCTTCTGAGGATGGAGAAGTCGAAGAACAGACTATCGTTGCCGAAGACACCCAAGGTTCTTCTGTTCCTGAAAGTGAAGTCGCGAGGTTCTCACAAATCTGCGGCTTCCCATGAAAAGAAGTTGAATACGAAGCCGGCGAGTCGACGCAATCCCTTCCTCCTGCTTTGTTTCCCCAACGAACAAAAGGAAAAGGAATGATGCCGAGGATTCTGGCACTTCTAAGGCTGAAAAAGTTGTTCCTTCTCATCCGAAGGCAGCTTATGATCCTTATATTGAATCCCTCATCAGCTCGTAAGTCATCTTTATTTCTCCCTATTTTTATACTCGAAATGTTTATCTTGTCTTGCTTTTTATGCTGCCGATTTTTGACCAACAGTGATGACGAGGAAGAAGTACCAACTGTTGACGTGGCTCCTCGGACAAGCACGTCACATAATGTACTTGCCTCAGACACGCTAGTTGAAGGAGAAGAATCCTCGCCTCCTCAACAAAACGTCGTCACCACAACTCCGCCAGCAAGCCCCCTTGCTCCTTCCCCAAAAAGGACAAGGATTGAAGCGATTGTTGAACCTGCCCTTCAATTGGGCAGCTTGTCGACTCTGCTCTTAGATGATGTAAGTTTGTCGATATCTATATTTTCCCTATTTTGCTTTTTCACGCCTTCACTCTCTTTTTCATGCCGATGTTTCTCTTGCTGTGTTCTTCTTTAACAGCCCATGATCAAAGAGCTTCTCCGCATCGGATCCCAATTTATTGGGTACCGTGAATATGCTAGCAGAGCCGAAGGTAACAACTTTTATACTTGCCGTTTTTCCTTGACTTTTTGCTCCTGTTGCTTGTCGTAATTTTCGATCTTTCTTCTCTCTCTTTTTTTTATATCTCGACAGAGAAACTTGCAGAGGCCAACAAACGTGCCGACACACTTGCTCAAAAACTTGAGCAAAGTGAGGCGGCTCGCAAGAAAGCCGAACTTGTTGCTAGCGAAGCCAAAGCCGAGGCTGATGAAGCCAAGGCAAAAGCTACTAGTGTCGAGGAACTGCAGAAAAAACTTGAGGATACTGCATCTGCCTTAAACGAGCACAAAGCTGCACAAGCTTCTCGTGACCAGGGGATCCTCAAGCGCCTGAAAACACAAAGTCGCCGCACTTTCAGTAATATTATTGATCCCTTCTATTTTTATGAGAGCCGTTGTTTCTTGTTGTTTGACCAACGTTTTGTTTCCTTGGCAGACCAAACAAACCAAGATTTTGATCTGGCGAATCCTGTCGATGACCCTCTCCTTGACGCACTTTCCTATCTGGAGCTGCATGGGTCCGAAATTCGTGAAGGCGTGGCAAATGCTAATGCAGGATTGTCGGTGTTGTTCCCCTACTTCTTCCCGAAGAAAGAGGAGCCCTCGACTTTCCTTAACCTTGCCAAGATGTTCAATTCACCAGAAGACCTTGGACTGAAAATGCGCCAAGAAAATATGAAGATTGCCGTCGAAAGCACTGTCGCTTTGGTTGCTGACAGTCAACAGACTGTTGATTGGACGAAAGTTGGCGACACCGAGCAGATAGAGCAATCAAGATGGAGGTCGCTGATTAAGGCAGCCAAGCCCAACACGAAGAAGATCTTGGCCTATCTCGGGATCAAACCAGCGTCGACTCCTAGCTCATCAAGGCCGGAGGTCTAGTTGCATGCCTCTTTATTTTTCTTTCTATGTTTCTTTTGCTCTTGTAGCCAAAGTAGTCATTTGGCGATACGTACTTCCTTAGCTCCACTGTAATGCCTTTGTAATTATTCCGAAAGATTAATGAAAACTCTATCTTTGCTTGTTGTTTGATGTTGTCTTGTTTAAATTTCAGTTGATATTTGATAACTATACTCCATCTTCCGCTCCTTCCAATGTTTCGCCTTCTTCTTCTCACTCAAGGAGAACTCTTGCTGATGCTACACCTGTCGAAGATTCTTTGTCGCGAGAATTGGATGAACTTCGACAGCAACTTCAGTATGCGAAGAAGCAAACACTTGTGATGATGGAGAAATCTCGTAAGTCACCTGAAGCCGAAAAAGTTGCACTTCAGCAAGCTCGCGAGGCCGTGGCTGCTAAGGAAATCGCTACTTCCGAGGCTGAAAAGGCGACTACTCGAGAAAATTTCATGCTCGAGTTAATGAATGAAGCCAGTGCGGATATGTCGGGTATGCTTGTTCCATCCTCCGATATTTTTCGTCTTCATGCTTCATCTCTTAAAGTTTTCGACTCCGTTGCTTTTAATAGGTTCCTTTACTGATGCTGTTGCCGAAGAAGAGAGGGTAAATACTAGGACGAACCTCCTTGTTAACCTTTCCCTTGATCATGGTTCTCTGTTTTGGGCTACCCCAGAGAGGACCCGCCAGATTGTCAGATTTTAGGATCGCACCTCTCAAACTCGCGATTTCCTTGACTTCTGTACCAAGACCTTGTCCATGGTTTATAACTCCATGTTTCCTCGGAACGTCCAACCAAAAACTCTTCCTGAGTTAATGGAGAAATTCAAGGATGCCCGCAGTATCCATGATTTTGTCAGGGCTCAATTGATAGCTGGCGCCAGATTTGCTCTTATCATGCTTCAGATCTGCCACTCAAATCTTGACCTGACCCAAGTTGTTGCGAAAGTTCATGAGAAGGTAAAGCGCCGAAGAGTTGGTGTCGACCGAATCAACACGAAGGTTTCGCCTATAGCCGAAGAAATGATTGAAGACCTTCTTCAGATGGATGCCGACTTTTTTGCAGATGGTCATTATGCTGATTTTCTTGGCGCTGCTCCTGAAGAAAACAGAATTACCCTTGATGACATTCTGAATCATGACTAATTTTTCCTTTGGTAGATAACTCTTCTTTTTGACCCATGATTGTGATTATATTGTGAAACAATCATCATATTTCTATATTTGCCTAGCCCCCGAGTGTTTCGGTGGCTATTTACTGTATTTGTATATTGCGAGGTTTTGAACCAAAGCATTTATTTAATATGTATTTGTGGCGAACATCAGCCCCCGAGCTTCTTTATTGAGTACTATTTTGTATGTTTATTGACTCACGAGGTATTTTAATACCAAGGCAAGGCTTTTCTTTTTTGAGGAACTATATTGAATTTCGTCGAGTCAGAAACTTTGAGTATGTCGATAAAGAAAAATTATATTGACACTATCTTTATTATATTGCAGCACCGCGAGCCCGCCTCATTAAAAACCTTTTCCGGCCCCACTCGGTGCCCCGAAAAAGGAAAAGAGTGCGTCTGAAAACTCGCGGGCGTTTCAGTACATTGAAGTTTTACAAGGACTATATTTCGACTCTAGGCGTAGAACCGCCTGAGTTGCGCCACGTTCCAGGGGTTTTGCTCCTCCACCCCTGTCTTCTTGTCCTTTATCCTGTATGCTCCTCCTCCGATTACCTCCGTGACAATGTAGGGGCCTAGCCACGGTGACTCGAGTTTTTCATGACTTTTTTGCGTGAGCCGAAGAACTAGGTCTCCCACTTGAAAGGATCTTGGCCGCAAACGTCGGCTGTGATAATTCTTCAAGTCCTGTTGGTATTTGGTTACCCGAGACAATACTTCATCTCTAGCTTCATCAAGTGCATCGACGTCATCTTCTAGCGCTTTTCTCGACATCTCTTCATCATATTCTGCGACTCTTGGAGAGTCATGCTCTATCTCGATTGGTAGTACTGCTTCTGCTCCATGAACCAAGAAGAACGGAGTTTCCTGTGTTGCTGTGTTTGGTGTTGTTCGTATGCTCCATAGTACCTTTGGGCAGCTCCTCTGGCCAGGTGTGTCGAGCTTTCTCTAGTGGCGCTAATAAGCGTTTCTTAATGCCGTTGCAGATGATTCCGTTAGCTTTCTCGACTTGGCCATTGGTCTGCGGGTGCGCAACTGACGCAAAGTGTAACTTTATACCCACTTCTTCGCAATAATCTTTGAACTCGTGGGATGTGAAGTTACTACCATTGTCTGTGACAATGCTATGGGGCACTCCAAATCTGAAGACGAGGCCTTTTATGAATTTTACTGCAGATGCTCCGTCTGGTGAATTTATCGGCTTCGCTTCTATCCACTTTGTAAATTTGTCGACAGCTACTAGCATGTACTCCTTTCCTCCTGGCCAGGATTTGTGTAATTTGCCCACCATATCGAGTCCCCATTGGGCAAAAGGCCACGACAATGGTATTGGTGTTAATTCTGCTGCTGGAGAGTGAGGTTTTGCGGCAAACCTTTGACACGCGTCACAAGTTCTTACTATTTCCTTGGCGTCCTCGATTGCTGTCAACCAGTAGAATCCTGCCCGAAATACCTTGGCTGCAATAGCTCGACTACTTGCGTGGTGGCCACATATTCCTTCGTGTACATCCTTCAGAATTATTCTTCCTTCTTCGGGTGTGACACACCTTTGCAAGACGCCTGAAATACTTCGCTTGTACAATTCTCCTTTGACCACCGTGAAAGCTTTGGAGCGTCGAATTACTCGCCTTGCCTCAACTGGATCGTCGGGTATTTCTTTCCTGAGGATGTATGATATGTACGTCTGCATCCATGGTATCTGTATCACCATGACCAGGTCCTGATCTTCTTCTTCTTGCTCTTCCTTGGTAGCCCCCGAGGGTTTCTTCTCCTTCTTTTTTGATTTTGTTGATTTTGTAGACCTCTCTGTTATCTCTTCCCAAAATACGCCCGGTGGAACTGCAAGGCATTGCGACCCGATGTTTGCAAGAACGTCGGCTTCGTCGTTGCTCAATCTGCTAATATGATTTACTTCGCATCCATCAAACAATTTTTCGAGCTCGTTGTACACCTCCTTGTATGCCATCATGCTATCATTGACTGCGTCACATTGGTTCATGACTTGCTGGGCTACCAATTGTGAATCGCCAAATATCTTTAATCGAGTTGCACCGCAAGCTTTCGCCATCTTCATCCCGTGTATGAGAGCTTCATATTCTGCTTCATTGTTAGATGCGTTAGGGAACGTCATCCGAAGGATATACTTCAACTTGTCGCCTTCAGGTGATATGAGTACTACTCCTGCGCCAGCTCCTTCTAGTATTTTGGACCCATCAAAGTTCATGGTCCAGGTTCTCGACAAGTCTGGAGGTCCTGTGTTTTGCAACTCCATCCACTCTGCGATGAAGTCCGGCAGTACTTGCGACTTGATTGCTTTTCTTTTTTCATACGTGATGTCCCGAGGGGAAAGTTCTATTCCCCAAAGGGAGACACGACCCGTAACTTTCTGGATTGTTCAATATATTTGACAAGGGAGCTTCATTGACCACTATGATCGGGTGTGCCGAAAAATAGTGGCGCAATTTTCGTGCTGTTGTGAACACTCCATATGCTAGCTTTTGGTGCGAGGTACCTTTGTTTTGAGGGTGATAAAACTTCGCTGACGAAGTATACTGGCCTCTGCACGCCGTGGAGTTTTCCTTCTTCCTCCCTTTCGACAACTAGCACCGTGCTCACCACTTGGGGCGTGGCTGCGATATACAGCAGGAGATGTTCCTTTTCCTTCGGCGCCACCAAAATTGGTGGTGTCGAGATTGTGCGCTTCAAATCCTCGAAAGCTCTGTCGGCTTCTTCGTTCCACTGGAATTTATCTCCTTGCTTTATCAGAGCGTAGAATGGTAACGCTTTTTCTCCCAGCAGCGGCAGAATCTGCTCAAAGCTGCGACTCGGCCTGTTAGCTGTTGTATTTCTTTCAACTTTGTTGGCTTCCTCATTGTTACGATAGCTTGTATTTTATCGGGATTTGCTTCAATCCCTCTTGCTGAGACTAGAAACCCCAGAAGTTCTCCTGCTGGGACGCCAAAAGAACACTTTGTCGGGTTCAACTTCAGGCAGAATTTGTCGAGGTTGTCAAAAGTTTCCTTGAGATCCTCGATTAGTGTTGTCCCCTTTTTTGACGTTATGACGACATCGTCGATGTATACTTGCACGTTTTTCCCGATCTGTGTCGCCAAACATACGCATCATTCTACGATATGTTGCTCCCGCATTTTTAGACCGAAGGGCATTGTTCTGTAGCAAAACACGCCGTAAGGTGTAATAAACGCGGTCTTTACTTCGTCTTCTTCTTTCAATCTGATCTGGTTATAACCAGAATATGCGTCCAGGAAGGAAAGACGTTCACATCCAGCCGTGGAGTCGATAATTTGATCGATCCTCGGGAGGGGAAAGTGATCCTTTGGACAATGTTTATTGAGACACGTAAAGTCGACGCACATGCGAAGGACCTTAGTGTTTTCTTCGGCACCGGCACGGGATTTGCTACCCATGTGGCTTCTGTGAATATCTCTTTGATAAAACCAGCTTCTCGTAGTCGATTGATTTACGACGGCATGGCTTTGCGGTTTGGTTCCGAAAAACGCCGCAAAGGTTGTTTGATTGGTCTCGCTATTGGATCCAAGTTTAGGTGGTGCTCGGCAAGTTCCCTGGGTACTCCTGGCATGTCAGCTGGACACCATGCGAAGATTTTCCAGTTCTCACGGAGGAACTCGACGAGCGCGCTTTCCTATGCGATATCCATGTCGTTTGCGATATATGTCGTCTTTTTCGGGTCTGTCGGGTGAATCTGCACCTCTTTTGAATTTTTCTCGGTATTGAAAGTTGATTCTTTGTTTGGCCTTCCAACGTCTGGCAGTACGTCGTAATCAGTCATGCTTTTTGACGCCAAGTACTCAGCTTGCATCCCGAAAGTTTCTGACAGCCGGTGAAAATCCTTGTCACACTTATCGGCTAAGGCAAAGCTTCCTTTGACTGTGATTGGTCCCTTTGGTCCAGGCAACCTCCACAACAGGTATGTATAGTGTGGCACCGCCATAAATCTAGCATATGCTGGTCGTCCCAACAGAGCGTGGTATTGCGACGGAAAATCTATGACTTCAAATTCGAGCCTCTCGATTCTATAATTTTCACGGGTCCCAAACTGAACGTCGAGATTGATCTTCCCCAATGGATAACTTGGTTTCTCCGGTGTGATGCCGTGGAACCTTGTGTCTGTTGGTTTCAAGTTTGCTAAGGATATGTTCATCTTCCTCAATGTATCTGCATACATAAGGTTTAGGCTGCTGCCGCCGTCTATGAATACTCGAGAGACATCAAATCCCGCGATAACTGCTGGCAGAATAAGTGCTGACTGCCCTGGTCGAGGAACTTGCTGCGGATGATCTGCTATGGTGAAGCCAATATCTTGTCCTGACCAATTAAGGTTCTCAACTGTTGGTGGAGGCATTTTTTCTGCCATAAACACCTGTCGTGAGATTACTTTCTGAGCTCTATTGGACGGCCTTCCCTTCTGAATCATCGACACTGCTCCGTTGGAGTTAGGATCAACATAAGGTGGTGGTGGAGGTGCTGCCGCTATTCTGAGCTGATGCCGATTGTCGTCTGTAATCGCGGGAGGAGGTGGCAAGTGAATCTCGCTTCTGGGTTCTCGAGGATTTCTCTGTGTTGCCCGCGCGTTAGCGTTCTCTGCATACCGCAACATTGCCTGAAAATTTCGATAGTCTTTCTGCAAGTGCCCTGACTGTCTTTTACCGTTGCTGTCGAGGAAAAAGTGCATCTGACACGGTCCATTCATCATCTCTTCAGGGGACCCGAAAGGCCTTGGGAACCTAGGCCCGCTATTTTGCCTGTTGCGTGAATCATCCCTGTTATCACCTCGCTGTTCATTGCTTCTCTGATAATCATCTCTGTTGCTTCCTCCTGTGTTTGCCCGAAAGCTTGCGAAATTTGCCCTGGAGCGTCATAGTTCGGATCTTGCCGAGAAATCGTCGCCTCGGTTGATAGTTTCGACCACGGTCCTCCTCTGGTGACCTGTGCCGTTTGTTGTGGACAGCGTCTTCTCCATCTGCCCATCTGTTTGCTATCTCCATTAACGCGGATACTGTCTTTGGATTGGTCCTTCCCAAGTCCTCGACAAAATCTCCACGCCTAATTCCTGCGACAAACGCATCTATTGCTCTCTCGTCAGATATATTTTCTGCCGAGTTTTTGATGATATTCCACCTTTGGATGTACTTTCTCATTGGCTCGTCTGGCTTTTGTCGACATGCTCTCAACTCCTCTAACGACGCAGGTTTTTTGCACGTGGATCTGAAGTTCTTGACGAACACATCCTCGAAACTTTCCCAGCTGTCGATGGATCCTGGAGTGAGTTTCTTTATCCAAGATCGTGCGGCTCCACTCAAATGCACCTGGATGCTTTGCATAGCTGTTGCCCTGGTTCCTCCTGTGAGCTTCACTGTCTCAAGATAGTCAACTAGCCAATCCTCTGGATCTTGAAGGCCGTCGAACTTCTTGAAATTATCGGGTAACTTGAATCCTGAGGGGACTCGAGTTTTTCGGACTCTCCTCGTGAAGCATGGTAAGCCGCACATATCTTCGTCGTTAAGCTCCGGAGATTGCCGATGATCCCTTCTGCTTTGCCGCGCTCTGTCGACCCTTGCTTGTGCTGCTGTGTCTCTTGCTCCACTCGGTCCTTCAGGTGCTACCGCTGTTGCTGCTGCAGGTCGTGGACTATTTTGCCTTGCCGCTCCTTCGGGAGGCGTTGATACAAGCAATTTGTCCCCATAGCTCCAACTCCTGCTACCGCCATATTGTATAGTGTTTCCCTTGGATCACCTGGAGGTGGTTTAGATGCAAGGATAAAAGCATGTGTCGCCATATACCCAGCTTCTGGTGTCTTAGGGATGATGTTTCCTCTTGTATCTATCGACATGAAGGACATGTCGAGGTTTTGGACCAAGTGCTCTCTTTCTGCTTCGGGTATGTGTTGCAGCCTTGATCTTGCTCTGTTCCGCGCCTCCCTGTGGCTATCACCCGAAGTTCTAGATTGTCGACTTAGATCTGCCCTCCTCCTGCTAGATGCAGAAGCTGCCTCCTTTCTTCTGTTTAACTCAGCTGTCTGTTTTTCCAATTCTCTCGCAGCTCGTGCGAGCCTATATTGATATGCTTGCAATTCCTCTGGTGTGGCTATGGTGGCCATTGGTTCCGAACCGTTCATAGCTCTCGTGGCTCTGTCCCACGCTGCTTGCGAAAGCTGAACTCTGTCTCGCGGCTGCGGCCCGACATATTTATTGCCCAGGCCTTGTCGCAGATTGGAGGGATCGACGTATGGATTTCCCAGATCGTCGAAAGCCTCAGATGTTTCCTCTTGATCTTCAATGGCATAAATCTGATGATACTTTGTACTCAGATCTATGTTGGGTTTGGTGACATCATCATTGAGATTGATGAAGACCTTGCCCACTGTGATAGATTTGTCGATGAAGTCGTAACTGTCGACATCGCTTGAGCCATCGCTTATATATGAGTCCGCAGATGACTCAAACGACATGTCGCCGAAGATCTTGGCGAGTTTCTCTCTTGCTCTGGTGCTGACGTAGCGTGTCGCCGAAGTTTCTTCTTCTCCTGACTCGGTTGACGATGCATAGCTTGAAAAATCGGAATCGACCGCCGACGATCCCGACGAAATCGGAATTTCGACACGATACGATCCCTCCTTCTCGACGCGAAAGTGAAACCTTCCGAACGTCATCTCCATGGGCTCCGCTAGATACGCATATGCATCCAAACGGGAGGGTGGGTGAGGAACAAAATCGACAAGACCAGCAGCGATCTGTTTACCTCGATCCATTGTGTTGCTTGCGGTTGACGATGTCGAAGATCTTGAACGTGCCATCGAGATCAGATCCTTACGCCTCTAGTCCCCACAGACGGCGCCAATTGACAAGGTATCAACTTGTCAATGCCTATGGATTGTAGGCTAGGGTTTAGTTAGAAGTAGAGGGCAAGTAGATCTCGAAGGTTTCAGCCGAAAAGTACTCGACGATTATGAAAACTAGGGTTTGTAACAATGATTCCATTGCCTCTTCGTCCCTCGACTCCCCCTTTATATAGGAGGTGGAGTCGAGGGTTTCGTTTTGTACAAGTTACAGAGTCCGGGACAGTTTCCAACTCATCCCGCCAGATTTACAAATAACACTTCCTATTACAATTCTAACTTTCCTTAATACATCTTGGGCTCCCGAACCTTCTTATTCTTCGGATATTGGGCCTTCAGCAAACCCCGGGTACTATCTTCGGCAGGCCCATTTGGGATGCCTATGTCAGGCGCGGCCCCCCCCTTGGCCGCGCGGCCCTGTGGTGTGGGGCCCCCGTGCCGCCTCTTGACCTGCCCTTCCGCCTACAAATAGCCTCCGTGACGAAACCCCCGATACCGAGAACCACGATACGGAAAACCTTCCAGAGACGCCGCCAACGCCGATCCCATCTCGGGGGATCCAGGAGATCGCCTCCGGCACCCTGCCGGAGAGGGGAATCATCTCCCGGAGGACTCTACGCCGCCATGGTCGCCTCCGGTGTGATGTGTGAGTAGTCTACCCCTGGACTATGGGTCCATAGCAGTAGCTAGATGGTTGTCTTCTCCCCATTGTGCTATCATTGTCGGATCTTGTGAGCTGCCTAACATGATCAAGATCATCTATCTGTAATTCTATATGTTGCGTTTGTTGGGATCCGATGAATAGAGAATACTTGTTATGTTGATTATCAAAGTTATACTTATGTGTTGTTTATGATCTTGCATGCTTTCCGTTACTAGTAGATGCTCTGGCCAAGTAGATGCTTGTAACTCCAAGAGGGAGTACTTATGCTCGATAGTGGGTTCATGCCTGCATTGACACACAGGACGGTGTGAAAGTTCTAAGGTTGTGTTGTGCTGTTGCCACTAGGGATAAATCATTGATGCTATGTCTAAGGATGTAGTTGTTGATTACATTACGCACCATACTTAATGCAAGTGTCTGTTGCTTTGCAACTTAATACTGGAAGGGGTTCGGATGATAACTTTGAAGGTGGACTTTTTAGGCATAGATGCGGTTGGATGGCGGTCTATGTACTTTGTCGTAATGCCCAATTAAATCTCACTATACTCATCATGATATGTATGTGCAGTGTCATGCTCTCTTTATTTGTCAATTGCCCAAGCGTAATTTGTTCACCCAACATGCTGTTTGTCTTATGGGAGAGACACCTCTAGTGAGCTTGTGGACCCCGGTCCAATTCTCTTTACTGAAATACAATCCTTTGCAATACTTGTTCTACTGTTTTACGCAAACAATCATCTTCCACACAATACGGTTAATCCTTTGTTACAGCAAGCCGGTGAGATTGACAACCTCACTGTTTCGTTGGGGCAAAGTACTTTGGTTGTGTTGTGCAGGTTCCACGTTGGCGCCGGAATCCCTGGTGTTGCGCCGCACTACATCCCGCCGCCATCAACCTTCAACGTGCTTCTTGGCTCCTCCTGGTTCGATAAACCTTGGTTTCTTTACGAGGAAAACTTGCTGCTGTGCGCATCATACCTTCCTCTTGGGGTTCCCAACGAACGTGTGAGTTACACGCCATCAAGCATATTTTACGGCGCCGTTGCGAGGAGATCAAGACACGCTGCAAGGAGTCTCCACTTCTCAATCTCTTTACTTTGTTTTTGTCTTGCTTAGTTTTATTTACTACTTTGTTTGCTGCACTAAATCAAAATACAAAAAAATTAGTTGCTAGTTTTACTTTACTTGTTATCTTGTTTGCTATATCAAAAACACAAAAAAATTAGTTTACTTGCATTTACTTTATCTAGTTTGCTTTATTTACTATTGCTAAAATGGCCAACGCTGAAAATACTAAGTTGTGTGACTTCACAACTACAAATAATAATGATTTCTTATGCACACCTATTGCTCCACCTGCTACTACAGCAGAATTCTTTGAAATTAAACACCTTTTGAATCTTGTTATGCGAGAGCAATTTTGCAGTGTTAGTTCTGATGATGCTGCTGCCCATCTTAATAATTTTGTTGAACTATGTGAAATGCAAAAATATAAAGATGTAGATGGTGATATTATTAAACTAAAATTGTTCCCTTTCTCATTAAGAGGAAGAGCTAAAGATTGGTTGCTATCTCTGCCTAAGAATAGTATTGATTCATGGACTAAATGCAAGGATGCTTTTATTGGTAGATATTATCCCCCTGCTAAAATTATATCTTTGAGGAGTAGCATAATGAATTTTAAACAATTAGATACTGAACATGTTGCTCAAGCTTGGGAAAGAATGAAATCTCTGGTTAAAAATTGCCCTACCCATGGATGACTACTTGGATGATCATCCAAACCTTCTATGCAGGACTAAATTTTTCTTCACGGAATTTATTGGATTCAGCTGCTGGAGGTACCTTTATGTCCATCACTCTTGGTGAAGCAACAAAGTTTCTTGATAATATGATGATCAACTACTCTGAATGGCACACGGAAAGAGCTCCACAAGGTAAGAAGGTAAATTCTGTCGAAGAAACCTCTTCCTTGAGTGATAAGATTGATGCTATTATGTCTATGCTTGTGAATGGTAGGACTAATGTTAATTCTAATAATGTTCCGTTAGCGTCATTGGTTGCACAAGAAGAACATGTTGATGTAAACTTCATTAAAAATAATAATTTCAACAACAATGCTTACCGGAACAATTCTAGTAACAACTATAGGCCATATCCTTATAATAATGGCAACGGCTATGGTAATTCTTATGGGAATTCTTACAACAATAATAGGAGTTCACCCCCTGGACTTGAAGCCATGCTTAAAGAATTTATTAGTACACAAACTGCTTTTAACAAATCTGTTGAAGAAAAGCTTGGGAAAATTGATATACTTGCTTCTAAAGTCGATAGTCTTGCTGCTGATGTTGATCTTTTGAAATCGAAAGTTTTGCCTAATGAGAATCATCATAATAAAATTACTACTACAGCAAATGCCATTCAAGTTAGAATTAATGAGAATATAAGATTAATGGCTGAACTGCGTGCTAGGTGGGATAGAGAAGAAAATGAAAAACTAGCTAAAGAGAAGAATATAGCTAAAGTTTGGACTATTACCACCACTAGTAATGCTAATGCTACACATGTTGCTGCACCTCCTACTAATACTAATAAAATAATTGGTGTTAGCAATGTTTCCACTTCTAATGCAAAGCGCGAAAAACTGCCTGAAACTGCTAAAACTGCTGAAACTGCTTGTGATAAAGCTGCTGAAATTTTTTCCAACATTGGGGATGATGATCCCATTGCTTTAGATTATAATGGTTTGAATTTTGATGATTGCCACATCTCTGAAGTTATAAAGTTCTTGCAAAAACTTGCTAAAAGTCCTAATGCTAGTGCTATAAATTTGGCTTTTACACATCATATTACAAATGCTCTCATAAAAGCTAGAGAGGAGAAATTAGAGCGTGAAGCCTCTATTCCTAAAAAGCTAGAGGATGGTTGGGAGCCCATCATTAAGATGAAGGTTAAAGATTTTGATTGTAATGCTTTATGTGATCTTGGTGCAAGTATTTCTGTTATGCCTAAGAAAATTTATAATATGCTTGACTTGCCACCGATGCAAAATTGTTATTTGGATGTTAATCTTGTTGATCATTCTACAAAGAAACCTTTGGGTAAAGTTGATAATGTTCGCATTACCGTTAACAATAACCTTGTTCCCGTTGATTTTGTTGTCTTGGATATTGAATGCAATGCATCTTGTCCCATTATATTGGGAAGACCTTTTCTTGAGCTGTTGGTGCTATCATTGATATGAAGGAAGGTAATATAAAATATCAATTTCCTCTCAAGAAAGGTATGGAACACTTCCCTAGAAAGAGAATGAAGTACCCTTTTGATTCTATTATGAGAACAAATTATGATGTTGACACTTCGTCTCTTGATAATACTTGATACACACTTTACTGCGCCTAGCTGAAAGGCGTTAAGAAAAGCGCTTATGGGACACAACCCATGTTTTTACCTACAGTACTTTGTTTTTATTTTGTGTCCTGGAAGTTTTTTACTACTGTAGCAACCTCTCCTTATCTTAGTTTTGTGTTTTGTTGTGCCAAGTTAAGCCGTTGATAGAAAAGTAAGTACTAGATTTGGATTACTGCACAGTTCCAGATTTCTTTGCTGTCACGAATCTGGGTCCACCTCCCTGTAGGTAGCTCAGAAAATTAAGCCAATTTACGTGCATGATCCTCAGATATGTACGCAACTTTCATTCAATTTGAGCATTTTCATCTGAGCAAGTCTGGTGCCATTTTAAAATTCGTCAATACGAACTGTTCTGTTTTGACAGATTCTGCCTTTTATTTCGCATTGCCTCTTTTGCTATGTTGGATGAATTTATTTGATCCACTAATGTCCAGTAGCATTATGCAATGTCCAGAAGTGTTAAGAATGATTGTGTCACCTCTGAATATGTCAATTTATATTGTGCACTAACCCTCTAATGAGTTGTTTCGAGTTTGGTGTGGAGGAAGTTTTCAAGGATCAAGAGAGGAGTATGATGCAACATGATCAAGGAGAGTGAAAGCTCTAAGCTTGGGGATGCCCCGGTGGTTCACCCCTGCATATATCAAGAAGACTCAAGCGTCTAAGCTTGGGGATGCCCAAGGCATCCCCTTCTTCATCGACAACATTATCAGGTTCCTCCCCTGAAACTATATTTTTATTCCATCACATCTTATGTGCTTTTTCTTGGAGCGTCGGTTTGTTTTTTTGTTTTTGTTTTGTTTGAATAAAATGGATCCTAGCATTCACTTTATGGGAGAGAGACACGCTCCGCTGTAGCATATGGACAAGTATGTCCTTGGTTTCTACTCATAGTATTCATGGCGAAGTTTCTCCTTCGTTAAATTGTTATATGGTTGAAATTGGAAAATGATACATGTAGTAATTGCCATAAATGTCTTGGGTAATGTGATACTTGGCAATTGTTGTGCTCATGTTTAAGCTCTTGCATCATATGCTTTGCACCCATTAATGAAGAAATACATAGAGCATGCTAAAATTTGGTTTGCATATTTGGTTTCTCTAAGGTCTAGATAATTTCTAGTATTGAGTTTGAACAACAAGGAAGACGGTGTAGAGTCTTATAATGTTTTCAATATGTCTTTTATGTGAGTTTTGCTGCACCGGTTCATCCTTGTGTTTGTTTCAAATAAGCCTTGCTAGCCTAAACCTTGTATCGAGAGGGAATACTTCTCATGCATCCAAAATACTTGAGCCAACCACTATGCCATTTGTGTCCACCATACCTACCTACTACATGGTATTTTCCGCCATTCCAAAGTAAATTGCTTGAGTGCTACCTTTAAAATTCCATCATTCACCTTTGCAATATATAGCTCATGGGACAAATAGCTTAAAAACTATTGTGGTATTGAATATGTAATTATGCACTTTATCTCTTATTAAGTTGCTTGTTGTGCGATAACCATGTTTACTGGGGACGCCATCAACTATTCATTGTTGAATTTCATGTGAGTTGCTATGCATGTTCGTCTTGTCTGAAGTAAGGGCGATCTACACTGAGTTGAATGGTTTGAGCATGCATATTGTTAGAGAAGAACATTGGGCCGCTAACTAAAGCCATGATCCATGGTGGAAGTTTCAGTTTTGGACAAACATCCTCAAATCTCTAATGAGAAAAGAATTAATTGTTGTTGAATGCTTAAAGCATTAAAAGAGGAGTCCATTATCTGTTGTCTATGTTGTCCCGGTATGGATGTCTAAGTTGAGAATAATCAAAAGCGAGAAATCCAAATGCGAGCTTTCTCCTTAGACCTTTGTACAGGCGGCATAGAGGTACCCCTTTGTGATACTTGGTGAAAGCATATGTATTGCGGTGATAATCCAGGTAGTCCAAGCTAATTAGGACAAGGTGCGGGCACTATTGGTACACTATGCATGAGGCTTGCAACTTATAAGATATAATTTACATGATGCATATGCTTTATTACTACCGTTGACAAAATTGTTTCATGTTTTCAAAATCAAAGCTCTAGCACAAATATAGCAATCGATGCTTTTCCTCTATGAGGACCATTCTTTTAGTTTTAATGTTGAGTCGGTTCACCTATTTCTCTCCACCTCAAGAAGCAAACACTTGTGTGAACTGTGCATTGATTCCTACATACTTGCTTATTGCACTTATTATATTACTCTATGTTGACAATATCCATGAGATATACATGTTACAAGTTGAAAGCAACCGCTGAAACTTAATCTTCTTTTGTGTTGCTTCAATGACTTTACTTTGAATTATTGCTTTATGAGTTAACTCTTATGCAAGACTTATTGATGCTTGTCTTGAAGTGCTATTCATGAAAAGTCTTTGCTTTATGATTCACTTGTTTACTCATGTCATATACATTGTTTTGATCGCTGCATTCACTACATATGCTTTACAAATAGTATGATCAAGATTATGATGGCATGTCACTCCAGAAATTATACGTATTTATCGTTTTACCTGCTCGGGACGAGCAGAACTAAGCTTGGGGATGCTGATACGTCTCCGACGTATCGATAATTTCTTATGTTCCATGCCACATTATTGATGTTATCTACATGTTTTATGCACACTTTATGTCATATTTGTGCATTTTCTGGAACTAACCTATTAACAAGATGCCGAAGTGCCAGTTGCTGTTTTCTGCTGTTTTTGGTTTCAGAAATCCTAGTAAGGAAATATTCTCGGAATTGGACGAAATCAAAGCCCAGGGGCCTATTTTTCCACGAAGCTTCCAGAAGTCCGAAGGAGAGACGAAGAGGGGCCACGAGGGGGCCACACCCTAGGGCGGCACGGCCCCCCCCTTGGCCGCGCGGCCCTGTGGTGTGGGGCCCCCGTGCCGCCTCTTGACCTGCCCTTCCGCCTACAAATAGCCTCCGTGACGAAACCCCCGATACCGAGAACCACGATACGGAAAACCTTCCAGAGACGCCGCCAACGCCGATCCCATCTCGGGGGATCCAGGAGATCGCCTCCGGCACCCTGCCGGAGAGGGGAATCATCTCCCGGAGGACTCTACGCCGCCATGGTCGCCTCCGGTGTGATGTGTGAGTAGTCTACCCCTGGACTATGGGTCCATAGCAGTAGCTAGATGGTTGTCTTCTCCCCATTCTGCTATCATTGTCGGATCTTGTGAGCTGCCTAACATGATCAAGATCATCTATCTGTAATTCTATATGTTGCGTTTGTTGGGATCCGATGAATAGAGAATACTTGTTATGTTGATTATCAAAGTTATACTTATGTGTTGTTTATGATCTTGCATGCTTTCCGTTACTAGTAGATGCTCTGGCCAAGTAGATGCTTGTAACTCCAAGAGGGAGTACTTATGCTCGATAGTGGGGTCATGCCTGCATTGACACAGGACGATGAGAAAGTTCTAAGGTTGTGTTGTGCTGTTGCCACTAGGGATAAAACATTGATGCTATGTCTAAGGATGTAGTTGTTGATTACATTACGCACCATACTTAATGCAATTGTCTGTTGCTTTGCAACTTAATACTGGAAGGGGTTCGGATGATAACCTGAAGGTGGACTTTTTAGGCATAGATGCAGTTGGATGGCGGTCTATGTACTTTGTCGTAATGCCCAATTAAATCTCACTATACTCATCATGATATGTATGTGCATTGTCATGCTCTCTTTATTTGTCAATTGCCCAACTGTAATTTGTTCACCCAACATGCTGTTTGTCTTATGGGAGAGACACCTCTAGTGAACTGTGGACCCCGGTCCAATTCTCTTTACTGAAATACAATCTACTGCAATACTTGTTCTACTGTTTTCTGCAAACAATCATCTTCCACACAATACGGTTAATCCTTTGTTACAGCAAGCCGGTGAGATTGACAACCTCACTGTTTCGTTGGGGCGTACTTTGCTTGTGTTGTGCAGGTTCCACATTGGCGCCGGAATCCCTGGTGTTGCGCCGCACTACATCCCGCCGCCATCAACCTTCAACGTGCTTCTTGGCTCCTCCTGGTTCGATAAACCTTGGTTTCTTTCTGAGGGAAAACTTGCTGCTGTGCGCATCATACCTTCCTCTTGGGGTTCCCAACGAACGTGTGAGTTACACGCCATCAATCACCTTAGTGATGTTCCTGATGAGAATGAACCTTGGACTTTAGTCCATAGTAGGAAAAGAGGTAGGAAAAAGTTGATCTTTAAAAATGGTAGTAGCTCTAATTTGGAATTCTAGAGGTCTAAATAGACCTGATAAAATTATTAGAGTGCATGATCTCATTAGAGAAGTATGCCCTGATATTATTTGCTTCTCTGAATCTAAAAAGGAGGAGTTCACTAGTTTACAACTGTTGCAACTTGATCCAGGAGGTAGATTCTCTTGGAACTGGCTACCAGCTGTTAAGACAGCTGGTGGGATCCTTGTTGGCATTAGCCATGACATGTTTGATATAATTAGATGGGATATTTTATCATATTGTGTCTCTGTTAAGATTAAGGCAAAAAAAGATAATGTGGTGTGGAGAGTCATTGCTGTGTATGGCTCTGCCTATGAGGAGCACAAACTAGATTTTATTAATGAGTTACACAATGTCTTTGCTAGCTGGAGTGGCCCCACTTTAGTTGGTGGTGACTTCAATCTCATTAGAGAAAAATGTGACAAAAATATTGGCAACATTAACCAACATTGGGCTAATCTGTTCAATGATTGGATTAATAAGTTCAGTCTTATGGAGCTTAAAAACCCTAGTCGACAATACTCTTGGGCCAATAATCAGGATAACCTGGTTATGGCCTTATTGGATAGAGTGTTTGTCTCTACTTATTTGGGATGCTTTGTTCCCTGCTAGTAGTCTTTCTTCTAAACCTAGGGTTGGTAGTGATCATACCCCCTTGATTGTGGACACTGGTGCTTTAAAGAACCCCCACAATAAACAGTTTAGATTTGAAAAATGGTGGCTCAAAGTTGATGGTTTTGATCAGGTTGTGTCTAAATTTTGGCAGAGTCCTTGTCATCTGAAGAATTCTCTTGATAGGTGGCAGTTTAAGATGAGGAAAACTAGGATGGGGTTGAAAGGATGGTCAGCTAATGTTGAATCTGCACAAAGAAAATGCAAACAAAGTTTGATTGCTGAGTATGATTTACTTGATATCCATTCTGAAACTCAAAATTTATCACCTGTTTCCAAAAAAAGGATGAAAGATATTTCTATTGAATTGACTAATATTTGGGGTAATGAGGAGATAAAAGCTAGACAAAGATCTAGAGAAAGATATATTTTAGAGGGTGATCGTAATACTGCTTATTTTCATGATGTAGCTAACCAGAGGAGGAGAAAGAAACAGATTTGTAAACTGCAGGGTGAAGATGGTATGGTTGAGGATAACAAAGGTATGTTAGATATTGCTATTTCTTATTATAAGACCCTATTCTGTAAAGAAACTTGCCTTGGTGTTGATTTATTAGATGACTTTTGGGATCCTGAGGATATGGTGTCCCAAGAACATAATGCTATGCTTAATGCTGATTTCTCTGAGAAAGAGGTTAAGGATGCCATCTTTGGCTCTTATGCTGAAGGTGCTCCTGGACCTGATGGTTTCTCTTTTCTTTTTTATCAACACTTCTGGGAGCTCATTAGAGCTGATTTCATGGCAATGGTTAAGGACTGGAATGAGGGAAAGTTGGATCTGTATAGATTAAATTTCTCCCTTTTAACTTTAATTCCAAAAGAGGCTGATGCTGTAACTATACAGAAATTCAGACCTATTGCCTTGAATAATTGTAGTTTTAAGATTTTTTCCAAGTGTGCTACGAATAGGCTAGGTTTGGTTAGTGAGGATCTTATTTCTCCTAACCAAACAGCTTTTATCAAAGGGAGATATATTTTGGAAAGTGTGGTTTCTGCACATGAGGTCATTCATGATGTAGTGCATAAGGGGCTCTCTGGCCTAATTTTCAAATTAGATTATGAGAAAGCATATGATAGGGTTGATAGAGATTTCCTGTTAAGAGTAATGAGAATGAGGGGCTTTAGCCCTAGATGGATGTCAATTATTGAGGGCTTACTGTTTAAAGGTTCTGTTGGGGTCAGGATTAATGACTGTAATAGTCAATTCTTCCTGACTAGTAGAGGTGTGAGGCAAGGGGACCCTATTTCTCCCATCCTATTTAATTTTATGGCTGATGTGTTCACTAAAGTGCTGTGCAAAGCTGCTGGTGATGGCCAGATTGCTGGGCTCATGCAAAATTTGGGAGGGTGGGATAATTAGCATGCAATATGCGATGATACTCTCCTCTTTTTAGAAAATAAGCTTGACTGTCATAAATTTGAAATGGATTCTTGCTTGTTTTGAGCATATGTCTGGCATGAGAATTAACTTTCATAAGTGTGATCTTGTCCCTATGAATGTGGATGATGATGATGCTCAACTTATTGCCCAATCCCTGAGTTGTAAGCTAGGGAACTTTCCTATGAATTATCTTGGAGTTCCTCTTCATCATAGCAAACTTAGAAAAGATGATATCCAACCTGTTGTGGATAAGATTCTCAATAGAGCTGGGGGTTGGAGAGGAAAACTTCTTAGCCATGCTGCTAAGCTAGAGCTGGTTAAAAGTGTGCTGGCTAGCATTCCTCTCTACCTCCTTAGTGTTATTAAATTTCCAAAATGGGCTATTACTCTTATTAATTCTCAGATGGCTCATTGCCTATGGGATAACTATGAGGGGCACCATAAATATCACCTAGCCAACTGGGGCTTGGTGACTAGGAAAAAAGAGTTTGGTGGGTTGGGCATTCCTGACTTGGCAGAGATGAATTTGTGCCTTTTAGCCTCTTGGATTAAAAGGTATCACTTAAGTGAGGATAAATTGTGGAAGCAAATAGTTGAGAGTAAGTACAATTTGGACAGTCCTAACCTTTTCTCTTGCACTCTGAATGGTGCCTCTCCCTTTTGGAAAGGGGTTATGTGGGCTGCCAGAGCTGCTAAGATGGGGTACCAATGGAAGGTTGGGAATGGTAGAAGTATAAAGTTTTGGGAAGATCACTGGTTTGGCTCTTGTTCTTTGGCCATTCAGTACTGGGAGCTTTACTTCCTACTCAATGAACAGAATAGGTCTATTGCTGACCTCTGGGATGGGTCTTCTCTGAAAGTAACTTTTAGGAGATGTTTTGACCATAATCTGATGTTGCAGTGGTTTGAGATTCAACAAATTGCTCAAACTATTTCTTTTGATGGTTCTAAAGATAGTCTGATTTGGAATTGGGAAGCAAATGGCATTTACAGTGTTAAATCTATGTATGCTGTGATTAATTTTGGTGGCATTAAACCTGTTAATATTCATTGTGTTTGGAAGATCAAAATTCCTCCTAAAATCCATTTCTTCCTGTGGTTACTGTTTCATAACAAATTGCTCACTAGAGATAATTTGGTTAAGAGACAAAATGTTGATGATTTAACCTGTGTGTTCTGTAATGAGTTGGAGTCTTGCCAACACCTTTTCTTTGATTGTGTTGTGGCATCTGAACTCTGGAAGGAAGTTTGTTCTGCCTTGGAAATTGGGCTTGTAATTTCAAATATGCATGTCGTCTCCTCTCTCTGGGAGGACAAAAAGAAGAACAATTCTGTTAATATGATTTTTGTTGCTGTGCTGAGAACTATCTGGATTACCAGAAATGATATTGTTTTCAACCGTTCCCCGTGGCTTGGCATGCAGGGTCTGTGGCGCCACTTACTTTACAACGTTGCTCAGTGGAAGATTCTGGTGAAGGAGGAAGGAAGAGGGGTGCTGGAGGCAATGTTGAGCAAGATGGGGGGAGTAGCTCGGCTGCCGCCGCTGCTGTTGTGGCCGGAGCCTGGTTAACTCCACAAAAAAGAGCGAGAACGACGCTGGAGGTCTGTGACGTGAACTGCACAAGGGGGCTTGGTCCAATGCTGATCACTGCGGAGGACCTGAAGAGAACCTTGGAAGCTAATGAGTTGTTCCTGATTGGTGATGGTGCAAGGTTCCAAGTCCTTGGTCGGCCTTGATGTTTCTGCTGGTTGCGGTGCCTTTGGTTGTCTGTTCTCTATGTGTGGGTGTTTGTAAGATATGTTAGTGGGTGGTCGTGAAAACCTGTTGCTACTTTGCACGATGTCTGTGACTTCGGTGGCTTCAATATATGTGGAGCTGGGGCGTTGCCCTGTTTCTCTAAAAAAAACTCTTGGAGAACCGCCTTCAAGCTCGACGGCCGGTGGGTCCGACCATCTTTGGCCGACGGGGTGGTGCGCAAGATAAAGCTAGGCGAGATGCGCGACGTCTTCTTCCACGAGGTCGTGCTCTCCTCGCCGGCCGACTCCGGCGGCTGTATTGCCATGGCGCTGCTCACCGAGTCCTTTGAAGTTGCCTTCTGCCGCGTCGGCGTTGCCGGCGCCTCCTGGACGCTGCTCAACACAGGCCTCAAACAAGACATCAGCTGCATCGTCCACTGCCGCAGCAGGTTCCTGGCAATCACCCACGACGGGCAGATCTCCATCTGCAACGTCGGCGGCGCAACTCCGACCGCAAGGCCGGTGCAATCGTTTGATCTGCCCAAGCAGGTAAACCCCTTATCCTATCTACAGGTGAATGGCGAGCTGCACCTCGTGTGCACCGTCGTGCAGCCAGGCTCCACCACCTACCGCACCCGGCTCTACAAATGCAATGTCTTTGCCCGGAAACCGGTGTGGTCCAGGGTGAGGAACGCCGGCGATCTCACATTGCTCACCTCACATAATTTGGCGGTCGGCCATGCCGGAGGAAGCGTTTCTGGTCTCAAGAAAAACTCGGTCTACTACTCTGGGCATCTCAGTGGGTGTATACATCATGACGGATGCAAGCACAACCCAAACCATGTGTTAGAGATCATCAACGTTGCCAATGGCAAGTCAGAGTGGCTTCCCTATCGCCAAAACACTCAAGGCTCTCCGGAGGCTATTTGTTGGATTATGCCAAATCCATGGACTCAAGGTTTGTTGCCTCTAGTCATCCCTTGATATACTTATTTCTTTCTTTATATGTGGGGTTTATAAGTTCTACAAACCATGCAGTTACATGTTTGGCTCATAGTCACAGCTCACCGAAAATATATTACGGAGTATAAATGTTTTAGTTTAGCAGGTTGACCGACCGAGAATTCATTCCTTCTTGCTTTTCTGGCATCTAGGGTTTATAGCTCACGTGTGACGACAAAATGGTTGATATGTCATATTAGTCGGGATTATTACCGTTATTCTGTTTCAAACCATAGCATGGTAGCTTGTAACCTCAATTTATTGACTACAAGTACATGTCTAGTTACCCGAAGAATTTATTCGCCGCTTCCAGCTAACATTTGGAGGCTCTTCTAGTAATGTCAATATGTTTGGTTTATGGTTACTTATTTTGGTTATCTATTGTACCGATAGAGCTAGACAAGAAAAGATTCTAATATGCATTCAGATCCTAGCTAAAACCAATAAGGCAAATATTGTAAGTAGCCATTTAATTCAATATATATATATATATATATTTAGGGTACTAGCCATTAGCGTTGCAACCCAAAGAACTGTCTATCCCCCAAATGTTATGTATCTAACCTTTTGTCATCATATATGTATGTGATCATGAAACACAATGTTCGGATTTCCATAACTTATAGCCCATAGTTATTCCGGACGTAATTACAATGTGCGCACCAACTAATGCATACTTAACTTGTCATATATATAAGTATGCTATATTTGTTGAAAAGACCGTAACTAGTTTGGCACGTCGCAGTACGTACTAGGCATCCTATGCCCCACCTATGATATCGAGTCGCAGTAGGTACTAGGTATCCTATGCCCACCCATGATATTGGAAAATAAGGGAAATATTAATATAGTGAAGCATCAGCAGAAAATGAGCAATCAGTCTTGAACCTCTGTTCACAAGATCTCAACTCTCCAGATCCATCTTTACATGACTTAAAAATGAATCTCATGGTGCTAGTCCTAGATTGGTTTATCATCTGATATTATTGTGGATTTTCAGGGGGGCATGGTAATGCTTGAAACGGTGAAGGGTCACAAGAGAATAACACCCAAGCCTGAAGTGTGATGCAACCAGGGTCAGAGACTTAAATCATGGATGTTTTTTACCCAATTTAAGATTTAGTTTGAACTACCATCTCTTTTTATAGACCAGCTTTATTTTCATTATTATATCTCTCTAGGCCTGATATAATTGACAGTTGAGTTGTGCAAAATTGGTTCTATTGCACTCGATATACAATGCCCTATATTTTCGGACAGAGGGAGTAATACCATAGGAATATTTTTACAGCAGATTTGTTGGTTTCATTTGCATGTGGCCAATCTAGACAGGTTTATTGTGTACATCCATTTTCAAAGTTGGGATAAGTCTACTGCGCAGATAGCACAGCTACATATATTTGTATATATACAAAGCATAACTACTGTATGGGTGAAGTAGTTTTTTTAATAGCGGATTGCAGTTTCCTTCTCTAAATATCTAGCCACCAACATTCTCTACACGTGACCTGAAATGTTGCTGCACATTTATTTTTTCTGTCCAAAAGGTCTAAAATTATGAAATGTTGATGCTTGTTTGGAGTGCATGAGCTCTGTTAAGGTTTGCAGGAACTTCATAGCAAACAGTTTGATTCTAGGATACATGAGGCACTCTTCTAAATACTTCAATCTGGGCTCAACAAAGTCACAATAAGATCAGGGACGATACCAAGCGGAAAGGCCAGAGCTGCTATGGTGTGATTACATACATACTGATCCGGATGAACCAGCTGAAGTTATCTGTGCCGTGGAATCGTGGCAAGAAGGAAGGCGGTGACTCAATTACATGCTGGATCCTTGAGATTCTACTTCCCGCCAGCCGGTCAACAGACGCCGCCGCCACGTCCCACCTCCTCCATCGTGTAGATCCTCTCCTCGACAAAGATCAAAGTCTAAGTCACAAGTCACGCGCTAGCCGACGCGCGGCAGTGTGGCCTTAGGTGAAATATTGATGCTTGTTTGGAATGGGTGAGCTCTGTTAAGGTTTGCAGGAATTTCATAGCAAACAGTTTGATTCTAGTATACATGAGGCACTATTCTAACTACTTCAGTCTGGGCCTTGAATCCTCATAGCCTGCCAGCCCTGTGGTACATTTGGGGTGAGACCCAACGAGACAAAGTTTGTGGTGGTAAAGTTAGTATTCCAAATATCCTAAAAAAAAAGTTTGTATTCAAAAGGTTAGACACATGTTAGTGCTTGAAAAGGTGAAAGATCACAAGAGAAGCATCACCCAAGCCTGATGTGATAAAACAAGGATCATATACCAAAATCGTAGTTGCTTCATTTTCGCAACTTAGGATCTAGTTTGAACTATCAATCTCTTTTTCTGAACCGTCTGTATTTACACTACTAGGAGTAATTCTCTCTAGGACATGAAGAACAAATGCCTCTTTCAAATCTTGAAGAAATTCTTTACGTGGACTTTATACAAACTGCATGCACCATTTTTAGACCCTATTTACACTACTACCGCAGTTGCTAAAGGTTTTGTATTATGAAAAATTCAAAAAAAATAGAAATTTTGAAAAAAAAACAAAATCGTTTGTACATCTCAATATTCGCCCACACGAATTTTCAGGAAATAGGAAAATTTTATGCGGCATGTGCAAAAAGGCAAAAAAAAAAAAACAATGTCTTATGAATAGTCATGTTGAAGCAGTGAAATTTTTCATTTTTTACGCGCGACAGAAAAAAATTATTCCCTAAAACTTGTATGACAACTTAGATTATCCGGATGTACCAAGCAATTTTTGTTTCATACTTATTTTTGACATTTTGATATGTGCGGCCTGTTCTTCTGTTGCGGCTTCAACACCTCATGGAGGCTAACAACGGCTTGAAACATGACATCAGCCGTATCATTTAGAGCAATTCCAATAGTATAGCCAGCTGCTGGCTATAAGCCAAATGCCATGTCATCTATAGCCAACTTAGAGTCAACATATACAATAGTGAGCTATAAAAATGTAGTACTTAATCAATGTGTGACCCACCTTTCACTCTCACAAAGTGCCTAGGAGCACGTGCTAGAGCTGGCTCTTGCATAAGAGCCCACTCTCCTTCTCTCTCCTCCTCTCTCTCCTCCAACTAAGCAATAATATACTATTTTAATCGTTATAGCCAGCTGAGTAGGACTTATTGTACTTGCTCTGCCGCAAAAGGTTCCTGGTAATCAGCTACGATGGATAGGTCTCCATCTACAACGTCGGCGGAGCAACTCCGACGGAATGGCTGGTGCAATTGTTGAATCTGCCCAAATAGGTCAACCCCTTATCCTACCTATCTACTCTATGGCTAGTTGCACCTGGTATGCACCGTCGTGCAAGGCTCCACCACCTATCGCACCCGACTCTACAAGTGTAATGTCTTTGCCCGGAAACCAATGTGGTCCAGGGTGATGAATGCCGGCAGTCTGACATTGCTCACGTCACATAAATTGGCGGTCGGCCATGCTGGAGGAAGCATTTCCAGGATCAAGAAGAAATCGGTCTACTACTCTCGTCACCTCAGTAGATGTATATATCTCGACAAATGCAAGCATAACCTGAACCATATGTTAGAGATTATCATTGTTGTCGATGGCACGTCAAAGTAGCTTCCGTATCGCCAATACTCTCAAGGCGCTCGAGAAGTTCTTTGTTGGATTATGTCAAATCCATGGACTCAAGGTTTGTGCCTAGTCATCCCTTGATGTAATTCTTTATCCGTGGGGTTTATAAGTTCTACAAACCATGCATTACAAACTTTGCTTATAGTCTGGGAAAGGTATGTGTCCTCCCAAACCCGCGTCTATTTTGTCCTTTCCAGATGATGAAGTTTTACATAAAGAATATGTGTTAGGGGTTTCTTTGGGGTTTTCTCATGCTGAACGTGTAGCTTCTGTGAAAATTATAAAAGATAATGAGCTTCAACGTTTTACTTTAACAATATTAGAAAAAAATACAAATTGTAATAACAACGGGGATCATGTTCCTCAATGTCTTGTACTTTCCCCTTCTTCAAATTTGAGTGAAGATTTGGAAGATGATGAGAACTTGGTCGAGGATGGTATGTTACCACTGGCTATCGTAAAGGAGAGACACATTCGTAAAAAGAAGTCTTATGATAAGACTAAGGTACGAAGAAGCACTTGAATTAGAGTCACACAAACTAGAATTAATGCACTACTACAGAAGTATTTATAGCCACCAGGTGATTAGTGACAGGCATAATTTTGCTTGTCACTAGTAAGTTAACTAGTGACAGGCACGTATAAGCCTGTCACTAGTACAAAACACTAGTGACAGACGCATAAAAAAGGGTGTCACTAGCCCTTTTTCTGGAGGCCGTTCGAGAGGGGAAATATGCTAGTGACAGGCCCGTAAAAGAGCCAGTCACTAACCGTTTTGTAGATAGCTCAACTAGCCCGCCCACTCATCCTCCCTGGGCAAGCCATCACGCCTCCCGATCGTACGAGTTGGTCGAGTCCCGTTTGCGGGTCGCAACACGCTCCAATAAAACCACGCCATGGCTGACCGTACTACTTCGTTGTGCCCGTGTTAGTCAAAGAAATTGTGGCGGCGTATCCGACTAAGAGTCCTGCTTGCGTTAGACCATAGGAAAAAAATTCACTGTAAGGAATTGTTCAACAGAAGTGGATTGAGAGAGTTTGGCGTGTGTTATCCCGGCCCACTTTCAATCCACCGAAAACTCAATATTTATCGTAGATATCATGGTGCTTTACACAGATTGGAATTAATATGATGAGCCCAGCCTACTAAGGGCATGTATAATGGTGATGACCCAGCTGTATGTAAGGAGTAGTTATAGGTGATTTTGGTGATATGGATGAAAGAGAATGAGGAGAGAGAGGGAGGCTGTCCTATGCCCCGTCGCAAACGTCGCGCCGCTCGCATCTCCATTGCTGTTGCGCAACGCAAGCTCTGCCTTAAACCGCGCACACGCCGCACCGCTATCCCCTCCATCATTTTGATTAGATGTGTATCCTTTGAAGTATACTTGGAAGAGATAATACACATGCATATACTCTGCGTTGGTTTAATTTAGTATGAGATTCCGACTACTAAAGTTAATGCATATTCCTCAAAACTGCATTTAGTTTTCTTAATTCCCGAAATTCATACTAGTGACAGCACATGATAATGGGCCAGTCACTAGTGAACCCAATATGGTTGGGGCCTTCAATCATGCTAGTGACATGCGTTTTTCTGCGTTAGAGGCAGTACCAGTGACAGCATATTAGTGACATGCGTCTTGCCTGTCACTGATGAGCAAAAGGTGCATGTCACTAGTAAGGGTTTCTGCAATAGTGATGAAGGGTTTGAAGGAAATGACATGGAATAGTGAAGGGTTCAGAGACCCTGGGAAACACCTTTTTTGAAGGAATCGGAACACGGTCTAGATTTTATTGCCCTTTTGGAGACGGGACGATCTAATTTTCCTATCCCTTTTCTTAGAGATTTAGAATCTAGCAAGGATTTTTCATGGTTATACCTACCACCACATGGTCGGTCTAGCGGAATTCTTGTAGGTATTAATACGTCTACTCTTAAGGTTACTAAGGTGGACAGTGGCGATTTTTGCGTCAAAGTTTCCATCAAATCCAAAATTGATGGTTTTGAATGGATTATCGTGCCGGTGTAGGCGGCACAAGATTCCCACAAACATGAATTCCTATCTGAGATGGTTAGGATGTGTGAAGTGGAGACTTTACCCATGATTCTTGCTTGCGACATTAATATTCTACATAGGCCAGAAGATAAAAGCAATGATAACTTTAATCCACGTTGGTCGTTTATTTTCAAAGCAATTATTGAGAACCTAAACTTAAGAGAGATTGGTTTGTCGGGTTGTCAATTTACCTAGGCGAGACGTAGAGCAAACCCAACTAATGAAAAGCTAGACCGGGTATTAGCGAGTGTTGATTCGGAACAAAAATTTCCATTAGTTTTGGTCCGGGATTTGTCACGCTCTGGGTCGGATCATACTCCTTTGTTGATTGATACGGGTCATCAAGCACATTTTGGAAATAAGGCGTGTTTCTCTTTTGAATTATCTTTGCTACAGCAAGATGGTTTTCATGATATGGTGACTGCGGAATGGGCAGCTCTTCCAAATGGGAAAACACCTATTGAAACTTGGCAAAAGAAAATACGACATTTGCATCGTTATTTGCGAGGTTGGGCTAAGAATTTAAGTGGTAAATATAAAAATAAAAGGAAAGTCTACTAGGAATCATTGATGCGTTAGACATCAAAGCGGAGACCATCCCTTTAACACCGATTGAGACAGACGAACTAAAAAGGGCCAACGAAACCATGAATAAACTTAGACGAAGTGAAGAGACCAAATGGGATCAAAGGGCTAAGGTCAAATATATTCAGGAAGGGGGCAATAATACCAAGTACTTCCATTTCATTGTGAATGGAAAACATAGGAAAAAAATCTTCCAACTAGAACAACATGAAGGAACTATTGTAGGTGATGATAATTTGAAGGTCTATGTTACTGAATATTACAAAAAACTTTTTGGGGATCATGAGCCAAGTTCTATCACCATGATGGAGGACAAAACTGAGGATATTCCACAGTTGTCGGCGGATGAAAATGACATACTGACTGCAAACTTCTCAATGGACGAAGTCTTCGAGGCGATCTCCCAGATGGAGCATAACAAATCACGTGGGCCTGATGGTTTCCCACTGAGTTTTATCAACAGTTTTCGGATATAATCAAATTAGATCTAATGGCGTTGTTTGTCTGCCTACAAAAAGGAGAGCTACCTTTATTTAAATTAAATTTTGGAGTTATAACTCTTATTCCCAAGAATGAAAATGTTGTTCAAATTCAAAAATATAGACCGATTTGTTTGCTCAATGTGAGCTTCAAAATCTTTACTAAGGTAGCGACTATTCGTATTTCTGATTTGGCACATAAAGTGATCAGACCATCTCAGACTGCTTTTATGCCAGGGAGACATATTTTAGAAGGTGTGGTTGTGCTTCATGAAACGATTCATGAACTCCATAAAAATAAATTAGATGGAGTGCTTTTCAAAATTGATTTCGAGAAGACGTATGACAAGGTCAAATGGCCTTTCTTGCAGTAAGTTTTACGTATGAAAGGTTTTGACCAGGGCTGGTGTGATCAAATTAAACAGTATGTTGAACCCGACAGTGTGGGAATTAGGTTTAATGATTATATTGGACAAAATTTTCAAACTTCAAAGGGGTTGCGCCAAGATGATCCTCTATCGCCGATTCTTTTCAATATAGTAGCTGATATGTTGGCTATTTTTATTGCTCATGCTAAAGAGACGGGACAAGTGGGGAGCCTGATTCCTCATTTGGTAGATGGTGGAGTTTCTATACTTCAGTATACAATACTGTTTATGGAACATCACACCGATAAGGCAGTTAATATGAAGTTGATCCTTTGCATTTTTGAACAACTTTCGGGGTTGAAAATTAGTTTTCATAAGAGCGAGCAATTTTGTTTAGGCAAAGCAAAAGAGATGGAACATCAATATAAGCAAATTTTTGGATGTGAATCTGGAGCTTTGCCTTTTTGCCTTTTAAGTATTTGGGTATACCCATTCATACTAGAACCCTTAGTAATGCGGAATGGAATCATGTGGAGTGTCGATTTGTGTCTGATAGGTCCCAAACGTATCTATAATTTTTGATGTTCCATGCTTGTTTTACACCAATTTATATATGATTACTTACACTTTGTTGCACTTTTACATGATTTCCGACACTAACCTATTAACTAGATGCGACAGTGTCAGTTCCATGTTTTCAGTTATATTTGTATTTCAGAAAAATTGTACAGGAAATATTCTCGGAATTGGACGAAACAAAAGCCGAAGTCAATATTTTACCGAAACGAAGACGAAGTCCGAAGGGGGGTCGCAGAGGCGCAGCAGGGCGCCCAAACCACCCCTTGGCGCTGCCTAGACCTGGCCCGTGCCTAGGGTAGGTGTGGGGCCACCAGGCACCCCACCGACATAAATCTTCCGTCTATATAAAGCTCCTGACGCAAAAACCCTAAATATACAAGCATCCATCCACGAAAAGTTACGTAGCTCCGCCGTCATCGCAGACAAGATCCGTGGACAGAAGTCTCTGTTTCGGCACGCTGCCGGGACGGGGAATTGCCCCCGGAGCCATCTCCATCGACTCCACCGCCATCTCCTTCGCCGTTGCTGACTCCTACGATGAGGAGTGAGTAGTTCTTCCCCAGGGCTGAGGGCTCTACCAGTAGCTATGTGGTTTATCTCTCTCTCCCATGGTGTGATCTTTATGTGACCATGAGCTTTGTAATCTAGATGTCATTATGC
The DNA here is from genome assembly GCF_019359855.2 of Lolium perenne. Lineage (NCBI taxonomy): Eukaryota > Viridiplantae > Streptophyta > Magnoliopsida > Poales > Poaceae > Lolium > Lolium perenne. The sequence continues at coordinate 77,514 of NW_027248997.1, forward strand.
TATTCAAGTGGATTTTACTTATGTGATCTCCGGAGACTCCTTGTCTCACGTGTGTAAAGGTGGAGTGTGTGCACCATGTGGGTCTCTTAGGCTATATTTTACAGAATACTTGTTCACTGAATTATGATTTGAGTTGGATGCCTCTATGAAATTTTGGTGTGTTAGTACCTCCTATGAGTGCTCAAAGTACAACATGGGGTTTTCATTAGTACTTAAGAATACATCTTTAAGGTTTGCTTTTGCAGCCCTACGCGATGAATTAGTGTTCGTTATCCATCGGAAGAGTAGTTCAGAGTAGCATAGTGAAGTGCTTATATTTATATTCCTTTATGATATCATTGTTGAGAGTGATCACTAGTGAAAGTATGATCCCTAGGCCTTGTTTCCAAGCATCGAATCACCGTTTATTTACTGTTTTACTACATATTTAGTTGCTTCCATATTTATTTCAGATTGTTATTACCACTCATATTCATCCATGTTACTTACATTTTACTATCTCTTCGCCGAACTAGTGCACCTATACATCTGAAAAGTGTGTTGGGTGTGTTGGGGACACAAGAGAATTCTTGTATTGTAATTGCAGGGTTGTTTGAGAGGGATACCTTTGACCTCTACCTCCCTGAGTTCGATAAACCTTAGGTTATCCACTTAAGGGAAACTTGTTGTTGTTCTACAAACCTCTGCACTTGGAGGCCCAACATTGTCTACAAGAATAGAAACGTGCGTAGACATCAAGCTCTTTTCTGGCACCGTTGTCGGAGAGGTAAGGTAAAAGGTACTCACATCCTTTGGCTACTAAGTTTACTAGTTGCTGGTGAGTGCTCGAAGTTATTTCCTTTAGATTCTGCAATTACATATTTTTGTTTCTTGTTTTTTATTTTCACTAGTTAGGTTAAATGAAAAACAACAAAAATATTAGAGAGTTTTATAGTATTTATCTTGAGCTAGGACATGAAGTGTTCGAAGAGAAAATTAAAAATCCTATGGAACTTTACTTGCATGCTGGTAGCAATGTTATTAGTACGAATTCTTTGAACACCATTATTGTTAATGCTATGGAAACGTTTAAGCTTGGAAAAGCTAGTTTTTATGAAAATGATCTTTTTAGTTCCCCAGCTTTTGAGGAAGATATTTGCTATGATGATACTATGCCTCCAATATATGACGATTACAATGATGATTATGTTATTTTCAGTTCACCTACTATTGGGGAGAAAATTAATTATTATTACAATATGCCTCTGATATTTGATGATTATGGTGATGACAATAATAATGATAGCTATTTTGTTCAATTTGCTCCCACTACAATTAATAAGAATGACTATGCTTACGTGGGAATAATTATTATTTTATGCATGTGGCTAATGGTAAGAATGTTTTATGTGATAGTTATATTGTTGAGTTTATTCATGATACTACTGAAAGTTATTATGAGAGAGGAAAATATGGTTGTATAAGTTTTCATGATACTAAAACACCTCTCTATATGCTGAAAGTTTTGAAGTTGCTCTTTTTTTTTATTATACTTGTCAGTTTGTTCTTTGTGGATTTATTTGTGTACAATATTCCTATGCATAGGAAGTGGGTTAGACTTAAATGTGTTTCATATTTGCTTCGTGATGCTCTCTTTCACTTCAATTCATATTTCTTATGTGAGCATCTTCTCAAACTACTGCGCCTAGCTGAAAGGCATTAAAGAAAAGCGCTTATGGGAGACAACCCATGTTTTATTTACAGTAATTTTTATTTTTGTTGTGTCTTGGAAGTCTTTACTACTGTAATGATCTCTCCTTATCATTTTTATTTCATTTTTGTGCCAAAAATAGCCTCTAATAGAAAGAAAGTAATGTTTGGGGAAGTTGTTGTCCAGAAAACAGATTCTATGTTGTTACCATACAAATTCGTAAAAATAGTCAGAGCAGAATTTTGAAATGTAATTTTTTATGCATATGCCTCGGGTTATTATATAACTTTCGTTAGCGGACCACTTTTCAAGATAAGCAACAGAAGATTTTCAAACAAATCGATTTTTACCTACTGTTCTGTTTTGACAGATTTCTGCACTATTTGCATTTGCCTCTTAAATCTCTTTCTTTTTGAGTTTTTTTTTATCAAAGAGCTTTTTGAAAGGTTGATACAGTAGCTTATTCTTTAATTTATGTTATATATATGTTAGTACTTAATCCAAGTGAATTTATTTATTTTGATTTTACTAATGCTTAATAAAGAATTGTGTGAAGTTTTGTTTAAAGGAAGTTTTCAAGTGTAGGGAGAGAAGAATGATGTCATGAGATGTAGGATTGAAAAAAGCTCAAGCTTGGGTATGCCCCTGCACCCTAATACATATTCAAGAGGTACAAGCGCCGAAGCTTGGGGATGCCCAAGGCATCCCCTCTTCATCAACAAAGCAACAGGTCATCTCTCTATACGCTATATTTTTATTGCTTCATACACTATGTGTTGTTTTTGAAGCATCTTTATTTTTGTTTTTGTTTTGTTTTTTTTTGTTTTCTGTAGAACATGGTTGGATCCTATCATTTTTTGTGTGGGAGAGAGATCCGCTCCGTTTTAATTGCATAGAACGCTCTAGTTTTCGCTGTTATTATTCTGTGAGTGTTCTAATTTTCTGGTACTGCGTTTAGCTCTTATTCTTTCGCTTGAATTTTGTTTAGAGATCGTTAGTATTCTTTATTTGTGTATTATTAGCTCTCTGGTCCATATTGTTGATCATCTCTGAGAGCTATTTCAAATAAGTTGATTGTTGTTGGATACGAGTAAAATATTTCTTGACTATAGTGATGCAAAAGGAAGCTTGTCTAGACTGTGGCATAGACTTTGGCATGTCATGTTGGATGTTATTCTTGTCATATGCTTAGTATTTATTGTTTTAGCATGACTTGTTTCAAATGGTTGAGAGTGCATAATGTGCCATTGAAAGAATCATGTGTTATTTCCATCATAAAAGCATAATATTGTGGTATTCTCCTATGATACTTTATTTGGTTGACTTGGCGCATGCTTACACCATGTTATGGCTATCACAAGTCAACCAAAGCCTCTACGATTATTCAGTTTTTGACTTGTAATATCACTTTATGCTTTGATTGATAATGTTTTGTCTCTATGCATGATTATGGCTATTATTGCTCTCTTAGTTGGTCGCTCCCAGTCTTTTGCTAGCCTTCACATGTGCTGAGTAGGATTTCTACTCATGCATCCAACCACCATGAAACAAAGTTTGTCAATTGTGTCCACCATATCTACCTAGTAGCATTATTGCTATTCCAAGTAATTCATCATATTTTTTATTTATCTTCCAAATTAAATTTTGGCATGAGAAAATTAGTTAGTAAAGCTCTCACAAACATGATGGCACATTTACTTTCTTGCACTTAATAAACATAATCAGTGTGCCTATCTTTTGAAGTTTATATGTTTGCAAATTGCGAGTTGGGAGTTAGTAGAACCACTACTAGGGAAAAGCCTATAGGTGGAGGCAAGTGGTGCCGGCGCACCACCTTGGACATGCGCCGGTGGAAAGTATTGCCAGCGCACCACATTTCAGCCGCGCCGGCGATGAAGGACTACTGCCGGCGCACCTCGGGGAAAGACTCGCCGGCGCTATTTCCTGGCATGGCCCCGGCCGATTCGGGCCAGGCCCAAGAATCATTGCCGGCGCACCGGCCCAGTGGTGCGCCGGTGGAAAATTTGCTATTGCCGGCGCACCCCTGGGCCGGGGCGCCGGCAATGGTTCTTGGGCCTGGCCCGGGGGGGATTTAGCCGAAAGGGTATGTGCTGCCGGCGCACTAGCCCAGGGTGCGCCGGCGATAACCTGGCAGTTATTTCTGCTCAACAACCACTCCCCCCACTACTACCACTCCACTCCTCCACACAAACCCGAGCCTTCTCCCAACCCAGCTCATTTTTGCCCATTTCTATCCCCAATTTCACCAATTTGACCAAACAAAATCATATTTTTTGAGCAAATCTTCCCTTCCTACATGCATCTCCCACATCCCCCTATGTAGATCTAGATCTACTATCCCGCATTGACCGCTCAATCTAGATCTAGATCTAGAAAGTCGGCTTCCATACGCCATTGTCGCGGCGCGTCGTCTCGATCTTATCGACGAATATATCAAACAAATAGGTGATTAATGAACAAATTAAGGAATGAAATTGATGTATGTTGGACATTTGAAGAAAAGCTCTTGTGTGTGGCATATATATATGTTGTGCTTGTGCTTGTGTGTGTGTTGGCGTTGAAAATGAGTTGCCAACGTTGCGCCGAAATGTTGATTCTTCAAGTTTCCGTTTCGGCACATTTCTGGCGCTCCTATGTCCTACCGTGTAGGAAGGTCATGCCGAAATTTTCTGTGAAAACTACCGACAGATGCATGGTTCTAATGAATTATGTAATCTTACCATGCAGGCGATAATGGTTATCGAGATGAGTGAAAGCATCGTGATGAGATATCTGAAACACGCGATCATCGACATGTATGAAAATAACCGCACGGAGGTATTGTGTCCGTGCCGGAGATGCAAACGAGGGAAATGGTTTGACCCGTATTCAGGCAAATTGCAGGGGCACCTGCTCACTAATGGTTTCATGCATGGACACACTCAATGGATGAGTGATGATGGCGCGGAGGTCAATGGGGCGACGGCGGCAGGTGGTAAAAATGGCCGGCAAGAAGGAGGGCATCATGATGCGATGACGATGAAGAGTTTGTCGCACATGACGATAACCTTGACGACGACAATAACCTTGACGACGACAATAACCTTGACGACGACGAAGAGGTGCCGCTAGCTTCAGTCGTGCGGGACCCTCATCTTCAAGATCTGCTTCTCGAAAAGACGAAAGGCGCCAAGCGGAAATCAAAGCTTGAGCAACTCGAGATAGACTCGAATACTCCGTTGTACGACTCAGGTCGCGGGTTGGGGGAGTCTCGCTTGAGAGTAGCTCTCGATGTGCTGCAGATGAAGGCGAAACACGGATGGACGGACACAAGCGTCGACGACATCCTGGAATACGTGAAAGATCTCCTTCCTGCCGGGAACACGTGTCCTGGTAGTCTAGCCGAGGCCAAGAGAATCACGTGCCCTCTCGACTTACCCCACGAAAAGTATCACGCCTGCATCAACGACTGTATCATGTATCGCAAGGAGCACATAGACAAGACCAAATGTCCTGTGTGTGAAGCTGAACGGTACAAGAAAGGGAAGAAGAAAGCTCCTCGGAAAGTTGTGTGGTACTTCCTGCTCGCCCCCCGGCTTCAACGGTTCTACGCGGACCGCAAGGAAGCAAAGCTCATGCGGCGGCACGCGAAAGAAAGGAGGCAGTGTTGAATGATAAAGAGCGGATTGAGCACCCAGTGCTGACGCACCCTTCGGATGCAAGCCAGTGGATGGCATTAGACAATGAATTCGGAAGTTTTGGGGCAGATCCCAGAAACATCAGGTTGGGTGCGAGCACGGACGGATTCAATCCGTTCGGAAACCAGAGCAGCACACATAGCACATGGCCCGTGTTTGTATGGATCTACAACCTCCCGCCCTGGATGTGCATGAAGAGGAAGTACATACAGATGAGTATGCTAATTCAAGGGCCGACACAGCCAGGAAACGATATCAACATGTATCTCGAACTATTAAAGGAGGAGCTTGAAACGTTGTGGGCGGAGGAAGGGGTAGATACATGGGACGCCGTCGCGGAAGAATATTTCCCTTTGAGAGCCGCGTTGATCACGACGGTGCAGGACTACCTCGGATACGGTTACATTTCGTGCCAGGTGTGCCATGGACACAAGGCATGTGTCAGGTGCATGGAAGAGACGATGTTTTTGCAGCTTGGTAAGGATCCCGGCTCTTCGAAAACAGTTTACATGGGGCATCGAAGGTGGCTACAGAAAACTGACCCGTGGAGAAAGCGTGGAGATCTGTTCGATGGTACAAATGAACCCCGAGGACCTCCACGTAAGAAGAGCGGCGAAGAGATCGATACATTACTGAAAGGTTGGAAGGAGTGCCCTGCGCCGGGAAAGATTCGTCAAAAGCCTGGAGAGAAGAAGAAGAAAAAGGAAACGACGCCGCTCATTGGTGTATGGAAAAGGAGGTCCGTGTTTTGGGACTTGCCGTACTGGAAAATTCTCGATACACCTCACTGCCTTGATGTCATGCATATTACAAAGGACGTGTGCGAGAGCTTGCTTGGCACTCTTTTCAACATGCCGGACCGGACCAAAGATGGGCCGAAAGCAAGACAGGACCTGAAAGTTTTGGGCATCAGGGAAGAGCTTCAGATCCCGCCGGCCCAAGAGGGACAGTCGGAGGAGGAGGCGGACGGCGGTCAGAAGCGCAAAAGGATTAAGCAGCCAGACTATTACTGTCCCCCCTCCTGCTTCACTTTTAGTCCGGCCGAGGTCGATCAATTTTTCAATTGCCTTGTAGGAGTCAGAGTGCCCTTCGGTTACTCCGGGCTAATAAGCAGATACATGGACCCCAAGAAACGAAACTTCAGCGGCATGAAGTCTCATGAGCATCACGTGATGATGACGCAGATTCTTCCGGTTGCAATCCGAGGTATAATGGATGACCATGTCCGTGCAACGCTGACTGGGCTCTGTAACTTCTTCGACGTCATAACTCGGAAGTCGATAAGCGTGAAGAAACTCGCAAGGCTCCAGGAAGAGATCGTGGTGATCCTATGTGAGATGGAGATGTACTTCCTGCCTGCATTCTTTGACGTGATGGTCCATCTGTTGGACCATATCATGGATGATATCGTCAGTCTAGGGCCGGCATTCTTACACAACATGATGCCGTTTGAAAGAATGAATGGGGTCATTAAAGGATACGTTCGTAACAGGTCACATCCAGATGGAAGCATCGTACAGGGCTGGCTCACCGAAGAGTGCATCTCTTTCTGCACGAATTATCTAGACATCGAGGACCCTGTTGGTTTGCCTCAAAACAAGCACCTCTGCAGGTTCGAGGGAGTAGGCCACAAAAATGGAAGGAAGGAACTGCACGTGCACATGTCTGGTCGGAGTTCCGACTTTGACAGGGCCAACTTAGTAGCGCTACAACACATTGACTTGATCGATCCTTGGTTGAAAGAGCACAAAACCATGATAGAGAACAGTGGCAAGCCGATGATGACGGAAGCAGAAATATACAGAGAGCACAACTCCTCTTTCGCGCTGGTTCAAAGACCACATTGATGCTAATCCCCACCAATGGATTCGACAAGGATAAACTAGTATTGGCCTTGTCACATGGCCCCGCACCCAACATCATGACTTACCAAGCGTACGATATCAACGGGTACACATTCTACACGGAAGAAAAAGACAAGAACGGTGTTTACGAACTCAGGGGTAACGATGGATTCCTGGACGGGTGACGTAAAGACTAGATACTACGGAAGAATCGAGGAAATCTGGGAGCTTAGCTACGCTGGGGAGAAAGTGCCGATGTTCCGTATCAGATGGGCTAAGAGCGTCAGAAAAGAAGACCGGTATTTCACCACCATGTTTCTACCCGAAGCCAACAAATCAAAGTCCATGAACGCCACCGCGCAGAATGAGCCATGGGTACTGGCAGAACACGTGCACCAATGCTTCTTCATAACCGACCCATCCAGGCCTAGCCGTGTTATCGTGAGGAGAGGCAAGAGGACCATCGTCGGAATGGATGGAGTCGCCAACGAGGAGGACTTCGAAGGACAAGTCGGAGACCCAATGATGGAAGAATCCGAGGACGAAGAGACAACATACACCACAAGAAGAAGCAGGACCACGCTACCGAGGTCAGGTCGACCCTTCAAAAGAAGAAGTCACAACACGGGGGTAAATTATTCAACGACGAGCAAGAAAAGCAAGAAGAAAGCGAAACACTCTTCTCAATCGATGATGTAAAACTTTATTTGCAATCTATAACTCATATTTTGTGTAATTCATAACTACTCATATGGTCATGGCCAATATTTTATGTATGACTAATTAATATTGTGTTGGTCAATATTTTGTGTATGTATATATAACTCATATCTTCATGTTTTTACATAACTCATGCATATTTCTTTATTATTATCTTTAAAAGATAAGAATATAAATATAATAGAAAAGGCCAGGAATTAATAGAAACATAAAGAAATAAAGAAAATAAATAAAGAAAATAAATAAAGAAAAACAAAAGACAGTGGTGGGAATTGCATGATTTGGCCAAGTCCCAGGTATACCCGGAGTAGTATTACTGCCGGCGCACCAGGGCTATGGTTCGCCGGGGGTAAACTTGTCCCCGGTGAACAATAGCCCTGGTGCGCCGGCAGTAATACTACTCCGGGTATACCTGGGACTTAACCGCGCGATCTCTCTTCCTCTCTTCCTCACATCATTCTTCCCCGTACCGACGACGACGACCACCCGCCAGCGCCGCCACCCGCCGTTCTGCACCAGCCTCTGTCCACCACCATCCACCTCCACCAGCCCCCCACCACCTGCCTCCGCTGTCGAGGAGGAGCCGCCGCCGCCGGAGGAGGAGCCGCCGCCGCTGTCGGATCAGGTCGAGGAGGAGCCGCCGCCGCTGTCGGATCCACCGCCGCCGTCGGATCCGCCGCTCGCCAGCCGCCACAGAGAGGAGGAGCAGGAGCAGGAGACCCGTACCTGCCGCTAGCCGCCGCCGTCGACCCCTGCTGGTAGTCAGGTAGGTCCACCCCCTCTGCCCCCAATCCCCCTCCGCCCCCAATCCCCCTCTACCTCTGTGATTTCATTCATCTAATGAGAAAGCAGAATATCACCCCTTTTCCATTAATTCATGGTACTGTTCTTGTGTTCACAATACATCATATATGCAAATGCTACTGAAAATGTTGTTTGGTCACTCTTATTGCTGTGTGATTTGGTACTACTAAGATATGCTTGGTACTACTAAGTAGGCTAGGAGAAGGATTATAGCATATTCATGTTAAAGAATTAAATAAATGTAATAGCAGGTGAAAGAGTCAATTTTGAAGTTCAAATTTGAAGAATTAAGCACATCATTGTCTATATGAGTTAAGTACTTAGGTTGATTAGTTAGTTTTACTCAATGTTAGGCCTTTTCTACAGCAAAATTGATGATTTAGGCTTTTTCAATGTTAGGGTTCATACAGAATGAACAAACAGCAATCAGGCTTTTCCAATACCAACCATCATACTGACCAATAGCACTAAAATCATCAATTTGAAATTTTCTAGTTTGAAATTAAATGATGAAATACAGTAGCAAATGATGAAATGCAGTAGCAAATGATAAAATGCACTCATATTCTTTTCTTTTGCCTCTCTGGTTAGATGAAATGCAGCTAGCTAGGTTCATGTTTCTTAGGTATGTTCATAATAATATGATGGTTCTCTAGTTAAAATAATTTAGTAGGTTTAGTTAATAAAAATTGCTAGCAGTACATGGTCCATTTAAATGAAATAAACACTAGTTGGCAGTAGCAAATGCTACTACTGGTTTAGCTACTGGTTTAAAATTAAAATGTTGCTTAGTTCATGTTGCTTAGGTATATAACCTTTCTTGAGTTAAGCTCTTACTCTTAGGACTCCATGGTTCTGTTGATTGCATGGAATGAACTGCTAATTATTCTTAGTTTTATTTGATAAAAAAATGTTGTAGCTACTGGTTTAGTGTAGGTTTCATTCTCTGGTTCATTTAAAAAATGGTGAAATGAGCACTTTAGTGTTTAATTCATTCTCTGGTTCATTTAAAACAAAATGAAAATGATGGTTATGGTGAAATGCTACTGTGAAAAAACCTCATGCTCATGCTCATGCTACTGTCAAATTATGTTAGCAATAAAAATAAAATGCTTTAATAAAATGCTTTAATAAAATGCTTTATATACTAAGTGCTGTTGAAAAAAGAAATTGAGTTGGGGTTTTTTATTATAGTGTAAATGAAATGGAAATGCTACTGGTTCATTTAAAATAGTTCTCTGGTTTAGTTCACTATTGCTACTTCACTGTTTAAAATGGAAATGGAAATGAAATGAATGCTCATGTTCATGCTCACTGGTTGCAAATAAAGATTTTGAAATGGTTTTGAAATGCTACTGCTCATGCTCATGCTCACTGCCAAAAAAGAATGCTCTCTGGTTTTGCTCTCTGGTTTGCTAAAATGACACATGTGAGCTTCTCTGGTTCATTTAAAAGAAAATGAAAATTGGTGCTATGTTCCTTATCTGGTTCATTTAAAACAAAATGAAAATGAAAATGGCACTGTTTTAATTATGTAGCCAGAGAGTAGCATGGTGTTGATGTACAAGCTCTGTTTGGCACTGTTTGTTGGAGAAGACACATGTATCATATATGTGAATTGCAAATGAGAAAAAGAATAGATGCTGTCAAGTGTTCACAAATGAGAAATGACACATGTTGTTGCTATGAAGTAAAATGATGCAGTAGGTTTAAATGATATAGCAATCAAGTTGAAAATGAACTTTATATATGTTGGTTTAGTTGGTTTAGATGAAATGCAAGTGAAGTAGCTAGCTACTTTTATGCTACTTTACGCTACTAGTTCATTTAATTGGGGTTTTAATTTAATTAAATGCCTAATGAAATGGAAGTGCTACTGCTATTCTGGATAATCTTGTTGGCAGAGCTCAACTTCTGGATAAAAGAAAATGATTTTGTTCTCTGGTTTGAAATTTAGTTCATTTAGGTCAGATGCTTTTACTGCTACTGCTACTGTTCTTGAGAAAAAATGGTCATGCTTTGGGAAGATTAGCACAGAGTGACTTCCAGGGAATAAGCTGGAGAGCCAAGGCTGTATTTCTGTTGTAATTAAGCAGTAATGCTGCCAGGGATGCCAGGGATGTAAAATGCTCACTATACTGGTTGTAGTACATGCAATGCTGCTGCTACTATTGTTTCTGCTACTATTGTTGCTGCCTGCTGCTACTATTGTTGCTGCTACATTTTGAGTTATGTAACTTGAGAGTTAAGATGTTTCTGCTACTATTGTTGCTGCTACATTTTGAGTTATGTAATTGGAGAAAATTCCTATATGTGAATTGCATTTCTGTTACAGGGATTGAGTTGCTATTGAGTACCGGAATGTCGATTCATTTCCGTTCCGGCAATTCTAGCACTCGGCATGACCAATTTTTAGCAAAGGTCATGCCGAATTTTTCCGTGAATTCTAACTCTTTTTCATCTTCTATTAGTGCAAGCCACCATGTCGTCTCAAGAAGAGTTAGAGGAGCACTACAATAGGCACTTCTTTAGGACGGAGGAGGATGCCGAGGCCGCTGGTGTTGGCGGCGACGAGGACCATGAGATGGAGGATGCCGCTGGGGGTAGTGCCGACGAGCCGAGCGGCAACGAGGCAAGCGCCGCCGCCGGGGGTAGTACCTACGAGCCTAGCGGCGATGAGGCAACCGGCGACGATCCTAGCGGCGCCGCTGGGAGTAGTGGCACCGGGACAAGTGGAGCCAAGAGGCCGCGGAAGGCAAGGCGCCAAAACACGGTCGGCACCGGCAGAGACACAGTCACAGAGGTGGACCCCGCCAGTGGTTTGCCGGTGGAGCCTAAGGATGTTGCCAAGGGGTACGGCAACCAACTGGCATGTATCCTCCGAGAGGTCGTCAATCTCAACGAGACGGACCTCCGAGCTGAGAGCAAAGTGCCTTTGCGAGCCCAGCTCATTGCGAGGTTGCACGCACGATACAAGTTCCTAGGCGACTACGCCTCCAGTCATCAAACCAACAACATTGTGAACTCACAAGCCCTCCTGAAGTTCACCAAACACCTCAGCAGCTATAAGTACATGGTGCGGAAGCTGATTGCTGAGGGCAAAGGTTTCGAAGAGGTCCACTCCGCCTTTCCGCATGTCACCCAGGCGGACTTTGATGCTTTTGTGGCCAATGAAGAGCTACAAGCAACCAAGAATCGCAAGTTGTGGGGGAAGGAAATGCGGGAGCTTAACATCGGCAACCACAACCTTGGGAGCCGTGGGTACGAGGGAAAGGAGCCCTATTGGGCGAAGGAGGACGAGGCGTATGTAAATGCCGGCATTGAGAACCCCTGGCTCAAGTACAAGGACCCGCTTGAAAGAAGATTCATCAGGTCCCGGTACCATAAGAAGAAACTAACCGGGGAACTTGTCACGGACCCGAAGGTCGTAACCGACATAATTTGGTTCACGAATGACCAGAAGGTCCTGGCGTTGGAGAAAAAACTGGTAAGCAATTTACCGGTTTTATTAGATCAAGTATCGTTCATATAATAGTAGCAACATTTCTAAATGGTTCACGTTTCTTCCGCAGGAAGAAGAAAGACAAAGACTTTCTCAAGGCTCCCAAGGTGACGAAGGCTCCTCGTCCCAGGCGTCGACGGGCAGGGTAGTATAGGACAAGCCTCTCGTACGGGCGCTAAACATCGTTAATGAGCATTCACCGACGAGAAGGCCGCATAGAGGCCGTGTGGCTGGCGCCGGTACAGGCTACAAGCATGGTCACTATGGCTTGTCGTCTGCGGCCGATAAAAATGCGCGTAATGAGAGGAAGCAGCGGGAGGCGGAGGAAATGAGGGAGTCAATCCTAGCCCAAGTCCAAGCTGGTTTGGTACACATGGCTGGTACCGCAACTCAAAGCTACACTCGTACCTGAAGTCAAAGCTGAAGTCGCCGCTGGAGTCCAAGCAGATTTCAACGCTCTACAAGCGTGGTATGAGGGTGGCAAACAAGGCCCCCCCGAAAATGCAAGTGGTTAGCTTCAACGGCAGCAACTCGATGGTGCCGCCGTCCGCCGGCAATGACAATGTTATAATGGAGACTCCTCCGGCCGCCGGCAATGTCGCTGGTGCTAGGGATTCACCGTCCATGCCGGGTAGCAGCCCCTCCGTCACTTGCACGCCCGCCGCCGCATGTGCTGGCCCGTCGACATTAGCCGAGCTCAACGCCCTCACGGTAATTAACTAATGTGTACATCAAGTTAATATATTAGTTTCGTCATCCTTGCCCTCTCTCTAACGCCATACACATGTTCTCGCAGGCGCTCTCGACGCCATGCACCTTTTGATGAGAGTAAACGACGAACTCAAAGACGTCGCGAGGGGGTCCATCATTCGGCCCCTGGATAAGAAGTGGCACACACGAGATATGGCGGATGACGTTTACCGGGTTGAAGTGGATCGGGCGTTACCGGGCTATGAGGATTTGTTTCCTCCTAATCAACCGCATGGTGCCGATGACGATAGCCCGTTGAATCTGGCCTCACTGAAGGGTTGGGTACTGCTATGGCCGAAGACCCTAATTCGGATCAACACCTACTCGGGGTCGACGGCAAGCAAAGACAAGCACCTTGCGGCGCCACATGTCAGCGTCCCTCCACGACAGCCAGCGGCGCCGTGGTCATCGCCCCACCGAACGGCCGGCCGCTGCGCCAGAGGTCAGCGCCCCACCACAACAGCCAGCTGCGCCAGAGGCCGAGGAATACGAACGTGACAACTTCCAATGGGATATTCCTACGTCTTCACAAGTTGTCCATGAGGATGCGCCGGGCTTGAAATATGTGTGCTCCAAGAAGCTGTTCGATTCTCAAGAAACGGCTGAGGAGGAAAATCCTGAGGAGGTCGCCACTGCCGCCGTCAAAAATATGTTGAGCCCAAACACACTCCGTGCTACGGCCACTACGGCGATGGAGGGTCCATCAGTACAACCCAAGAAGAGGAAGAGGCAAAATAAGAAGGACACCCAAGACAAGGCGGCGGCGGCCAAATCCAAGGACAAGGTCCCACTCCTTGACAAGTTGCCAAACAATTGGTGACCTCTGCATCACTTGGGTCAACCGATGCTGCCGGAGCATGTCGTGAAGAAACTCACCCCGGATATGAGGAGCTTGCATGAGACTGTCTTGCATGTGGAGAACCTTCTTCTCAAATCAAAAGATCCTGGTTACCCTCTCTTCGTGGCGAAGGTGCCAACTGGCATGAACTTCGTCGAGAAGTACCCCGCGGACTTGTGCTTCATCCGGTTCAACGACATCTTCAGCATCTATCGCATGCAAGCGCTCCACTTTAGTGTGGTTCGCCTAGTTGCTCTTAGCTTGTCTTCCCAGATTGTTAAGGAGGGGACGCCGACCATCGCGATAATGGACCCCTTCTATATGCGGGAGAGCATCATCTGCAACCCTGGGGATCGCGCGATTGCCACCCAGCAGGTCGAGGATTTCATGCTGGCGAACATTAAGAAGGGTGCCATTCTCATCCCTTACTTCCCCGAGTAAGTAATCACTCATTCTATCCTATATCTCCATTTGCATTTCCAAAGGTTAATCCGTGTGTTTTCCGCAGAGACAAGTTCTGCACCCTCATCGTCGTGCACCCGCAACACTCGCATGCAGTCTATCTCGACTCGGGTAGGGACCGCAAGAAAGACTACTCCCACATCAGGGCCCTTCTCAATGATGCTCTCACCGGCTTCGCCAACAAGGCAGGCCCCCTCAAAGTAGAGAGAAAATCCCGAGGAGGCTTGGTCTTAACCCACACAACCAACTTCCCCTGCCTCAGGCAGTCGACGCCCGACAATGGGATGGACGCGTGGTACGCCATCCTTCAGATGCAGGAGTACATAAAGTACGCAGATGACATGTTGCTGCCAGAGAATCTCAGAAACAGGTTTGCAAACATGGCGGATGTCCCTGATAGAGAGATTAGAAAGAACTGGGGTCGCATCCAGCAGTTCATTTGCACGATAATCATGCAGGATGTCAACAATAGGTCTGGCGAGTTCTTCTACGGCTATGGTCTACCACCTAATGACGAGATAGACCTCCGCTTGGAGATGTCGCGTGATGAGAGGCCGTTCAACTCGCTTGAGGGCTGCCGTCCATTCCCCCCTAGGCGTACAACCCGATCCTACGACGGGAACACTTGCTAAAGCTTGAACGATATGTCCTTGAACTTCCGTACTGTAATAATTGCTATATATTCCCATAGAATCGACTAGTTGCTTTTATTTTATGAATGTGCATGTGAACATGTGTATGTAGTTTCATTTACTTTGCTATATATTTCAAGATTATGGCATACATAGCTTAATAATTATTTGCATTTACTCGACCACTACTTGCCTCGTATTTGGAGTTCGCCGATGATTAGAATGTTCGGTCAATCGTACACTCGGGGGTGGAGCCAGTGAGCCACAAGTATCAATCTATTGTGCATCCTACCTAGCCTCACTGACTCCATCCCTGGATGTTAATATTTGTTTCGACCGACAAAGTATTGAGGCACGCTATTTAATTCGTACTACTTGTCTTCTATTTGAGTTCGCACTTCTTAATTGCATTGGCCGATGATTAAAATGTTCGGTCACTTGTACACTCCGGGGTGGGGCCAGTGAGGCTTGGTGTGATGGCCACAAATATCAATCTATTGTGCATCCTACCTAGCCTCACTGACCCCATCCCTGTATGTTATTATTTATTTCGACCAACAAAGTATGAGGCACATGCTATTTAGTTCATACTACTTGTCTCTTATTTGAGTTGGCACTTGTTCATTGCATTGGTACTAACGTTTTACTTGTCTTGTGAATGGAGATGCCGACGACATATGTCGTGTACAAGGGGAGGGTTCCTGGAGTCTACGACGACTGGGAGGACTGTCGGAGACAGGTGCACCGTTTCAGCGGCAACAGCTACAAGGGATACCCCACTAGGGTGGAGGCGGAAGGAAGATACGCCCGTTATCTAGCGGGAGAGATGAGGGACATGAGGAGGAACCGGATGAAGACCATGGCCTTCGTGATGATGGTCATGACCATGTTGGTCATGTTCTATGTGATTCTAGTTTAGGTTAGGACCTACATTGTGAGGTGTATGACGATACTTGTGACGACTATATACCAAGACTTCTAACTTTGTGAAACTTCGTCGTTCGGTGTTGCATATGCACATGTGTTGTATGAATCAACACATTCCGAAACGAGACTTGCGTATTTGTGTACTGATACCGAAATGAAACTTGGCTCTCTATGTGCTTCTCATATTGCATGTAATACTGTATAAATATGAACTGCGTTGTAAATATATACTGCTGTCAAATATGTATTGTAATATGCTGGAAAAAAGAATTTTTGAATTAATTGCCGGCGCACCTAAATGACATACTGCCGGCGCACGTGGCATGCGCCGATCTTTGGAAGCACCTCTTTGCACGGCGCACCTGATTGTGCGCCGGTGGAATATATCTTTGCCGGCGAAGCTTGGGTGGTGCGCCGGCAGTAGCTGACATATCGCCGGCGCACTACCTGGTGCGCCGGCAGTGTCCATTTATCACCGGCGCGTTCGCACCGGCGGGCTCGTGGTGCGCCGGCAATGGGCGTTTTAGGTGCGCCGGCAATGGGCCTTTCCCTAGTAGTGAACCATGCTTTCATGGGGAACACTTTCGACATTGCACTTATATTTAGTTGATGTCATGTTCTTTTGTTTATGGATGCCTAGCGGTGCGAAATAAAATGGAAACTTGTAAGTCCATGGAGTTTGTATATGAGTTAGGGAAACGCTTGGGCCGCTAATTGATACGTCCCAAACGTATCTATAATTTTTGATGCTCCATGCTTGTTTTGTTACAATTCTTATATGTTTTATGTGCACTTTTCCACATTTTTTAGCATTTTCTGGAACTAACCTATTAACGCAGTGCCGCAGTGCCAGTTCCTGTTTTCTGCTGCTTTTGTGTTTCAGAAAAGTTGTACATGAAAGTTTCTCGGAATTGGACGAAACAAAAACCCAGAGTCTTATTTTTCTGGGACGAAGACGGAGCCAAAAGGACACGCGCAGGAGAGCTTCCACGGGGCAGTACATAGGGCAGGCGCGGCCCCACCCTTGGCCGCGCCTAGCCCATGTACTGCCGCCTCGTGCACCCCCTCGCGTCGCCTCTTTGCCTATAAGACCCCTCTGACCTAAAAAATCTGAAACGAATCACCTCCGTCCACGAAAAGTTCCGTAGCCGCCGTCATCACCGAAACCAAGTTTCGGGGGATAGAAGTCTCTGTTCCGACACCCTTCCAGGACGGAGAAGTGCCCCCGGAGCCATCGCCATCGACTCCACCGCCTCCACTTCGACTCCATGATGGTTTGTGAGTAGTTCCCGCAAGCACTATGGGTTCTTGGCTATAGCTAGATGGTACTCTCTCCCATGTGCTTCAATACAATGATCTCATGAGCTGCCTTACATGATTGAGATCCATATGATGTAATCGGTGTTGTGTTTGTTGGGATCCGATGGATTGATCATTATGTTCAGTATATCTTATAAGTTTGTGAAATATTTGTTGCTGCAATATTGTTATGTTTAATGCTTGTCACTAGTGCATGAGTGGCATGATCTTAGATCTAGGCTCTATAATTGTTGCTTAGATTGTATCTACAAATTGTATTCACATGTCTTTGTCCGGAACCCGAGGCCCCAAAGTGATCTCGAATTGGGATAACCGGAGGGGATGGCTTTGATGTGAGGATCACATGTTTCACCAAGTGTTAATGCTTTGCTCCTGTGCTGTATTAAAAGGAGTACCTTAATTACCAGTAGTTTACCTCGAGGTCCCGCTGCAAACGGGCTGGTAGGACAAAAGATGTTATGCAAGTTTCTCATTGCGAGCATGTATGACTATATATGGAAAACATGCCTACGATATTAATAGACTGGATATTTTGTCTTAATGCTAAATTCAATTTTGTCAATTGGCCAGCTGTAATTTGTTCACTCAACATTTGTTATTTAGAGAGTTATTTCATCATTGCTTTTCAATCAACTGAGCGCTGGGATATTTTCCAATGGCGTTGCCTCTGTGTTACTGCTACTGCTGTGTTACTATTGCTCTCATATTATAGCTGCATCACATTTCCCTGTCAACACGCCATCACAGTAGTACCAACTATTTTCTGGCGCCGCATCATATTACCACTGCTTTCACATCACCATGTTGCTAGTGCTTTTCCAGGTGCAGCTGAATTGACACTTCCGCTGTCAAGGCTTATAAGTATTCTTTGGCTCCCCTTGTGTGGAATCAACAAATTTGGGTTTTACTTCCCTCGAAGACTGTTTCGATCCCCTATACTTGTGGGTCATCACTAATCTAAGCCATGTATCATTCATGGTGGAAATTTATAGCTAAGCCATAGTGAGCACTCTATGAAGCATTTGCAATAAAAAATTATACTCATAGTAAATAAAAAATTACTGAGATGCTAACTGTCTGTTTGTCTTGTCATTTTGGCATGGGATTGCTCTTACAAGAGTACCTCCATATCATCGGGCAAGAGGTACCCCGTTGGCGGTTCTCAATGATACATGTATACTTACAATGACAAGAACTTATTTTGGACCTAAGTTGAGAAGCATGAGGTTTAGGTACTCGCATTCAAGGGGCATGAGATTTTCAACTTGTGATTTGCAAGCATATAGCTCATATTTGACTCACATTAACTTTAACCATTCAAGATGCTTATGATAGAGGCAATGAGAGCTCAAAGCTAATAAGTACCATACTTTTTGGAAGGTTTATAAAACTTGTTTATCTTGCTTACTCTGCAAAGAGTCTTTCTTTTATTTTTATGTTGAGTCTTCATCTTCTGCTTTATGCACCGACTAATAGAGCATAGTTGTCATTCTTAGTGCAATGTGCATAGTCCCAAAATTATTATTGATTGATTCATGATTATGCAATTGCTTGTTCTTAAATTACTTGTATCTAGTCACCCTCTGAACTTTGAAGGTGTCCTAGCATTTATGTTTTGCTACTTCATAAAGGACATGTTGAGTACCACTTTGCTATGTTTTATCTATGCTCACAAACAAACAAACAGTTGCTTTCAATGCACATAAGTAAAATCCACTTGAATAGCATAACGACATCTAGATTACAAAGCTCATGGTCACATAAAGATCACACCATGGGAGAGAGAGATAAACCACATAGCTACCGGTAGAGCCCTCAGCCCCGGGGGAGAACTACCCACTCCTCATCATAGGAGTCAGCAACGGCGATGGAGATGGTGGTGGAGTCAACGGAGATGGCTCCGGGGGAAATTCCCCGTCCCGACAGCGTGCCGGAACAGAGACTTATGTCCCCCGGATCTTGTCTCCGTCCACGAAAATTTACGTAGCTCTGCCGCCATCGCAGACAAGATCCGGGGGACATAAGTCTCTGTTCCTACTCGCCCTCGAGTAGGTAAATGATAAAAAAAAAATTCTTAAGTGACATGGTACTAACATAATCTTGATCATACTATTGTAAAGCATATGAGATTAATGAAGTGATTCGAAGCAATGGTAAAGACAATGACTAAACAACTGAATCATATAGCAAAGACTTTTCATGAATAGTACTTTCAAGACAAGCATCAATAAGACCTGCATAATAGTTAACTCATAAAGCAATAGATTCTTAATAGAAGGTTTTGAAGCAACACAAAGGAAGATATAAGTTTCAGCAGTTGCTTTCAACTTTCAACATGTATATCTCATGGATAATTTTCAATACAAAGTAATATGACGAGTGCAAATAAGCAAGTATGTAGGAATCAATGCACACGGTTGACACAAGTGTTTGCTTCTAAGATTGAAAAAAGTAGGTAGACTGACTCAACATAAAGTAAAACAAAGGCCCTTCGCAGAGGGAAGCAGGGATTACTCTTTGTTCTAGAGCTTTTTATTTTGAAAACATAGAAACAATTTTGTCAACGGTAGTAATAATTCATATGTGTTATGCATAAGACATCTTATAAGTTGCAAGCCTCATGCATCGAATACCAATAGTGCTCGCACCTTGTCCTAATTAGCTTGGATTTCCATGGATTATCATTGCATTACATATGTTTCAACCAAGTGTCACAAAGGGGTACCTCTATGCCGCCTGTACAAAGGTCCAAGGAGATAGATCGCATTTGATTTCTTGTTTTTGATAGATCTCAACACGAGGACATCCATACCGGGACAACATAGACAACAGATAATGGACTCCTCTTTAATGCATAAGCATTCAACAACATATTATATTTTCATAAGAGATTGAGGATTAATGTCCAAACTGAAACTTACACCATGATAGATGGCTTTGGTTGGCGGCCCAATGTTCTTCTCTAACAATACGCATACTCAAACCATTTAATCATGACAAATCACCCTTACTTCAGACAAGACGAACATGCATAGCAACTCACATGATATTCAACAAAAGTGTGGTAGTTGATGGCGTCCCCAGAAACATGGTTACCGCTCAACAAGCAACTTATAAGAAATAAGATACATAAGCGACATATTCTTTACCACAATAGTTTTTTAGGCTACTTTCCCATGAGCTATGTGTTGGAGATATGCCCAAGAGGCAATAATAAATGGTTATTATAATATATCTTTGTGTTTATGATAATGTTTACATACCATGCTATAATTGTATTAACCGAAACATTAATACATGTGTGTTATGTGAACAACAAGGAGTCCCTAGTAAACCTCTTGTATAACTAGCTTGTTGATTAATAGATGATCATGGTTTCGTGATCATGAACATTGGATGTTATTAATAACAAGGTTATGTCATTATATGAATGATGTAATGGACACACCCAATTAAGCGTAGCATAAGATCATGTCATTAAGTTATTTGCTATAAGCTTTCGATACATAGTTACCTAGTCCTTTCGAGGTACCGGAAAGGTACTTTGATTACATCAAACGCCACTGCGTAAATGGGTGGTTATAAAGGTGGGATTAAATATCCGGAAAGTATGAGTTGAGGCATATGGATCAACAGTGGGATTTGTCCATCCCGATGACGGATAGATATACTCTGGGCCCTCTCGGTGGAATGTCGTCTAATGTCTTGCAAGCATATGAATAAGTTCATAAGAGACCACATACCACGGTATGAGTAAAGAGTACTTGTCAGGAGACGAGGTTGAACAAGGTATAGAGTGATACCGATGATCAAACCTCGGACAAGTAAAATATCGCGCGACAAAGGGAATTGGTATCGTATGTGAATGGTTCATTCGATCACAAAATCATCGCTGAATATGTGGGAGCCATTATGGATCTCCAGATCCCGCTATTGGTTATTGGTCGGAGAGAAGTCTCAACCATGTCTACATAGTTCGCGAACCGTAGGGTGACACACTTAAGGTTTGATGTCGTTTAAGTAGATATGGAATTTGGAATGGAGTTCGAAGTTTTGTTCGGAGTCTCGGATGGGATCCAGGACATCACGAGGAGTTCCGGAATGGTTCGGAGAATAAGATTCATATATAGGAAGTCATTTTCTAGGTTTGAAAATGATCCGGTATTTTCTCTGGAATGTTCTAGAAGGTTCTAGAAGAGTCCGGAAGAAATAAGGATGGAAGGTGGAGTCCCATAGGGACTCCACCCACCTTGGCGGCCAGCCTAAGGGAGGAGGAGTCCCAAGTGGACTCCTCCCCATGGTGGCCGGCCACCCCACCAAGGAAAGGGGGGAGTCCCACTCCCCCTAGGTTTGGTCACATGGAAGGTTTATGTTGGGGTCTTATTCGGAGACTTTGACCTAAACCTTGGGGCTTCCACCTATATAAAGAGGGGAGGAGATGGGCTGGCCGGCCACATCAACTCCACCATGGCCGCACCCCCTCAGGGCTGCCCTAGCTGGCGCCCCCTCTCCCAAACCCTAGCGGTTCCCTCCTACCTCTCTCTCCCACATAGCTTAGGCGAAGCTCTGTCGGAGATCTCCACCACCACCGCCACCACGCCGTCGTGCTGCCGGGATTCCGAGGAGGATCTACTACTTCCGCTGCCCGCTGGAACGGGGAGAAGGACGTCGTCTTCATCAACACCGAACGTGTGACCGAGTACGGAGGTGCTGCCCGATCGTGGCACCGTGATCAAGATCTTCTACACGCTTTTGCAAGCGGCAAGTGATCGTCTACCACAGCAACAAGAGCCTACTCTTGTAGGCTTTGGAAATCTTCAAGGGTGAGTTTCGATCATCCCCTCGTTGCTCCCGTCTTCTAGATTGCATCTTGGCTTGGATTGCATTCTCGCGGTAGGAATTTTTTTGTTTTCTATGCAACGAATCCCTACAGTGGTATCAGAGCCAGGTTCATGCTTAGATGGTTGCACGAGTAGAACACAATTGTTTTTGTGGGCGTTGATGCTTATGTTGTCTTTAGTTCGAGTACTTTGCATCTTTGTGGCATGGTGGGATGAAGCGGCTCGGGCTAACTTTACATGACCGCGTTCATGAGACTTGCTCCACGTTCGACATGCAACTAGTATTGCATAAGTGGCTTTGCGGGTGTCTGTCTCTCCCACCATAGTGAAGATTCAGTTTACTCTTTCTATTGACAACACTAGTATCACCGTTGTGGTTCATGTTCGTAGCTAGATTGGATCTTACTCGAAAACCCTAAACCACGTAAAATATGCAAACCAAATTAGAGACGTCTAACTTGTTTTTGCAGGGTTTGGTGATGTGATATGGCCATTATGTGATGATGAATATGTATGAGATGATCATTATTGTATTGTGGCAACCGGCAGGAGCCTTATGGTTGTCTTTAAATTTCATGTTGAGTAGTATTTCAAAGTAGTTGTAATAGTTTCTACATGAGGTGAAAAACCATGAGGACGGCGCCATGGACCTTGATGCTACGCCGACGACGATGGAGATCATGCCCGTTGATGATGGAGATCATGTCTGTGCTTTGGAGATGAAGATCGAAGGCGCAAAGACTAAAGGGCCATATCATATCACATATGAATTGTATGTGATGTTAATCCTTTATGCATCTTATTTTGCTTAGAACGCGACGGTAGCATTATAAGATGATCCCTCACATTAATATCAAGATAATAAAGTGTTCTCCCCTCGTATGCACCGTTGCACAGTTCGTTGTTTCGAAGCATCTCGTGATGATCGGATGTGATAGATTCAACGTTCACATACAACGGGTGTAAGCCATGTTGCACACGCGGAATACTTGGGTTTGCTTGACGAGCCTAGCATGTACAGACATGGCCTCGGGACAACAGAAACCGAAAGGTTGAACACGAGTCATATGGATGATATGATCAACATGTTGATGTTCACCATTGAAGCTACATCATCTCACGTGATGATCGGTTTTGGTGTAGTGGATTTGGATCGTGTACCACTTAACAACTATGAGGTATGTTGTATTAAGTGGGAGTTCATTAGTAATTAGATTAAAACATGAACTAATTATCATGAACATAGTCTGAGTAGTATTTTGAATTAATTTTGTAGTATTGGCATCCGTTTTCTACCATGCGCTAGTCTTATAATTGAGATAGAAATAATGTTAATATCTGATAAGAAACTTTACGGACTGGTACCGTATTGTTAAAGAATCAAGAAATGATTAAGTCCTATTGCAAACTTTTAGTAAACCTCACATTTGTTGATTCAAAGAGCCATGGTTTCAATTAGTACCTAAAGTTATCTTGTCTCCGTGAAACTTAAAGTTCAAATCTGTTTGAAAAGTAAGGAGCTGAAAATTTAGTTTTCAGAAATAATCATGGTATGAGATATATGTGATATCTAAGACCTTATTGCAAGATAATAGAATAGAATTTGGTGAGACTACATAAACTCATAAGTTTTATGGGAATGTATGAAGGTTGAAGACGCCAGGCGTCCCAATCCTCCAATTATTGGGGCACTAATGATATTCGCATATCCATGAAGTAATCATCCTTAGTATGCACCGTTGCTAAGACTCGTCGTTTCGAAGCATCACGTGATGATCGGGTGTTATAGATTCTACGTGTGCATACAATGGGTGCAAGCCAGATTTGCACATGCGAATACTAAGGTTATACTTTACGAGCCTAGCATGTACAGACATGATCTCGAAAAGTCGTCATGATATGATGGATAAAATTATGAGTGAAATTGTTCATCATATTAATAGGTTACTAATAGTGAAATCCGGAACACTTGTCATATGATGATCAACTTCAAAGTAAGAACCTCAAGGTTATTGGTATTTGACCAACAAACCTAGAAGTTATTGATGTTGAAGTGTTTTTCTGAATAATGAGGAAAGCTAAAAGAGAAACTACAAAAGTTTATTGGCAGAAAGAAAGAAAAGACTAGAAAGTCTAGCTCAGGTGTATATAAATGATATACATGTTATGGATGTATTCCTTGTTTGGTCACATAATGAAATTCTTGGGTATTTGTACCAGGTTGGTTGGTATGAGATGTCATACAAAACAACGCAATACAAGAATACAATGGCCTAAGTGACTGACAAGGAATATGATAGGAATGCACGTCTGAAACAAAAATAAAGTGTTATTATGTTCGTCATTGGCATTCTATCTAGCCCTTAGAATTTATAATAAAGAACTTAATAATTGTTATTTTGCTCTGGTCAAATAAAAACAATGAGTTGTTCAAATTATGACATTACTCCATGTACGATGGATAAGTTATTATAAATCTTAATTGTGAAACACACACACATAATACTGGCGCTAAAATGCCATAAGGCAAATGATTTGAATTCCACTTATTTGTGGAACCGCCATTTAGGTCATGTTAGAAAGGAACGCATGAAGGAACTCCATGCAAATGGATTTTTGGAGTCATTTGATTTTTGAATCATTTGGCGCTTGCAAATCTTTTCTAAAGAGAATGACTAAAATACCGTTCATAGGCCAAGAGTTGAACGGGCAACTAACTTAGTGAAAACGTACATGATGATATATGTGGTTCACTGGGCATAGTATTGTGCGGGAGATTCTTCTACTTCATGAAAACTTCCAACAATGAATTGAGTATATATATGTGGATATATTCGATAAGGAAGAAGTTTGAAACATTTGAATAGATTAAAATAAATTTCAACATGAAGTGGAAATCATCGTAATAGAAAAGTCAAATATCTATGATTGGATCATAGTGGAAATATTTGAATTACGAGTTTTAGCGAACATCTAAGAGAGTTATGAAGTTGTTCTACAACTCACGTTTCTTGGAGTATCATAGTGATGATGAAGTATCCGAAAGACGTATCCAAACCTTGTTGGATTAATGATGAGATAAAATGATGCCATTATATTTTTGTGGATTATGCTTTAGTGACTACCGCTTTTACTCTAAATAAAGCATCATCATGATCCGTTGAAATGACACCATACAGGTTATGGCATGGGTATAAACCCTAATAGTCCTTTCTTTAAATTTTGGTCTAAAAGTTTACAACCAAAATCGGATGAATGTCTTTGTTGGTTATCCCAAAGAATTGATTGGGAATTCTATCCACTATGAAGTAAACAACAAAAGTGTTTGTTAATGTTACTTGCTTATTTCCAAGAAATTGTTTTCTAGCGAAGTATTTGAGTGGGAGGACAATAGAACTTGATAAGGTTTATGAACCTGAGCATAATGATCAGAGTAGCGCAGCATCGGAAATTGGTTCCGGAAGCGGCCACGACGATCATGGCTCCCATGACTACAAAGTGTTTTAGCCATGGAGATCGAAGTACATATTGAACCTTGTAGGTATGGTTTACTTTGTGATCAAATAAATGATTTGTGGACAAAGGATTGATTTTGAACAATGATAAACCAACTACAAACAAAGAAGTTATGATGGGCCCTGACTCCGTTAAAATGGCAATACGCCATGAAATCCAAGATAGATGATTTTTTTTTTGAAAGTAAATGGATCTATAAAATTGATGGACTTGGATGAAATATCCTTGAAGAAGCTTGACTTGTCGAAAAGTTGTTTACGACAAAGTTCAAAGAGTTGACTACGACAAGATTAGATCTTCCGTAGCAATGCTTATAGTCTATATGGATTATTCTAGTAATCACTACATATTTCTTTTATGAGATATGTTAGTAGGATGGCAAAATACATTACTTATCAGAAGTGTGTATTAAAGGTGTATACAAGATACAACCATGAGTTTTGCTGATCCGTGGAATACTAGATAGATATACAAACTTCAATTTGGTGAAGTGAGTATCGCGGAGTTGGAATCTTCACCGGATGAAATAATCAAATAGTTTTTGATTTCATCAGAGATGATGAAGAGGCTTGCATTTGCAAGAAATTAAGTGGGAGCGCTGAGACATATTTATAATACTTATGTAGATGACATATAGTTGGTTATAAATGATGTAATTACACTTGATTAAAAGGTTTGATTGAGAAATTAACTTCAATGAAAGGGTATGGACTGAAACAAATTTTGTGTCAAGATCTATGAAGATAGATTGAAACACATAATATGTTTAAGTCAAAGTACATAAGAATGGATATTGAAATAGTTCAATATAGAAATATTAAGAAAATGTTCTTGTCATGTGAAGTTTTAAACAAGACTTAAGTGTATCTGACACTCGATGAGTAAAAACACATGAGTGATTTTAGATCACGAAGAATATGTACAAAATCAGATGTCCTGTGCTCTAAAGAGTTAGGAGCATATACCAGAATGATTCATGTGATGATCATTGAAAAACAGTAAAGAATATTCTTGAGTACTTAAGAAGAACCAAGGATATATATATAGTTTTGTATGGAGAAATGACAAACAAATCACTGTAAGGTGTTGCACCGATATTTGTTTTGTCACATATGAAAATAAAATTTCAATCTCAAATTAGACTAAGTGTTGTTTAAAAGGTAGCACAATGAGATAGAAGTTGTCTATGTTAGATTTAGATGAGTTCTAAATGTTGTGACGGATTCTAAAAACGAAGGCAGATTATGTCATTGTTTTGACAATGACTGAGGATGTTAAAGTCAAGAAGTTCTTTGAGAACTTGGTGTAGTTCCGATAATGTCAGAACTTTGAAGCTATATTGTGTGTGACAATATTAGTGACTTATTTTAGACCAAGGAATTAAGGTTCCACCAGAAGACCAAACATATTTAAATGCCGACTCATTTGGAAAATGAGTGATGCGTGAAGACGCAAATGAATTGCAAAATACATACGGTTCTGAGCATGTCAGGTCCGTTGACTAAAACCTCTCTTGTGAGCAAAACATGATAAAGCACCGGAAGGCCAAGGTGTTATATCTTTACAAATGTAAACTAGATTATTGACTCTAGTGCAAGTGGGAGACTGTTGGAGATATGCCCAAGAGGCAATAATAAATGGTTATTATAATATATCTTTGTGTTTATGATAATGTTTACATACCATGCTATAATTGTATTAACCGAAACATTAATACATGTGTGTTATGTGAACAACAAGGAGTCCCTAGTAAACCTCTTGTATAACTAGCTTGTTGATTAATAGATGATCATGGTTTCGTGATCATGAACATTGGATGTTATTAATAACAAGGTTATGTCATTATATGAATGATGTAATGGACACACCCAATTAAGCGTAGCATAAGATCATGTCATTAAGTTATTTGCTATAAGCTTTCGATACATAGTTACCTAGTCCTTTCGACCATGAGATCATGTAAATCACTTATACCGGAAAGATACTTTGATTACATCAAACGCCACTGCGTAAATGGATGGTTATAAAGGTGGGATTAAGTATCCGAAAAGTATGAGTTGAGGCATATGGATCAACAGTGGGATTTGTCCATCCCGATGACGGATAGATATACTCTGGGCCCTCTCGGTGGAATGTCGTCTAATGTCTTGCAAGCATATGAATAAGTTCATAAGAGACCACATACCACGGTACGAGTAAAGAGTACTTGTCAGGAGACGAGGTTGAACAAGGTATAGAGTGATACCGATGATCAAACCTCGGACAAGTAAAATATCGCGTGACAAAGGGAATTGGTATCGTATGTGAATGGTTCATTCGATCACTAAAGTCATCTTTGAATATGTGGGAGCCATTATGGATCTCCAGATCCCGCTATTGGTTATTGGTCGGAGAGAAGTCTCAACCATGTCTACATAGTTCGCGAACCGTAGGGTGACACACTTAAGGTTTGATGTCGTTTAAGTAGATATGGAATTTGGAATGGAGTTCGAAGTTTTGTTCGGAGTCTCGGATGGGATCCAGGACATCACGAGGAGTTCCGGAATGGTCCGGAGAATAAGATTCATATATAGGAAGTCATTTTCTAGGTTTGAAAATGATCCGGTATTTTCTCTGGAAGGTTCTAGAAGGTTCTAGAAGGTTCTAGAAGAGTCCGGAAGAAATAAGGATGGAAGGTGGAGTCCCAGAGGGACTCCACCCACCTTGGCCGGCGAGCCTAAGGGAGGAGGAGTCCCAAGTGGACTCCTCCCCATGGTGGCCGGCCACCCCACCAAGGAAAGGGGGGAGTCCCACTCCCCCTAGGTTTGGTCACATGGAAGGTTTATGTTGGGGTCTTATTCGGAGACTTTGACCTAAACCTTGGGGCTTCCACCTATATAAAGAGGGGAGGAGAGGGGCTGGCCGGCCACATCAACTCCACCTTGGCCACACCCCCTCAGGGCTGCCCTAGCCGGCACCCCCTCTCCCAAACCCTAGCGGTTCCCTCCTACCTCTCTCTCCCACATAGCTTAGGCGAAGCTCTGTCGGAGATCTCCACCACCACCGCCACCACGCCGTCATGCTTCCGGGATTCCGAGGAGGATCTACTACTTCCGCTGCCCGCTGGAACGGGGAGAAGGACGTCGTCTTCATCAACACCGAACGTGTGACCGAGTACGGAGGTGCTGCCCGATCGTGGCACCGTGATCAAGATCTTCTACGCGCTTTTGCAAGCGGCAAGTGATCGTCTACCGCAGCAACAAGAGCCTACTCTTGTAGGCTTTGGAAATCTTCAAGGGTGAGTTTCGATCATCCCCTCGTTGCTCCCGTCTTCCAGATTGCATCTTGGCTTGGATTGCGTTCTCGCGGTAGGAAAATTTTTATTTTCTATGCAACGAATCCCTACACTATGTATTGCAAAGACAAGGAATGAAATTTTAAAGGTAGCACGCAAGCAATTTACTTTGGAATGGCAGAGACATACCACATAGTAGGTAGTTATGGTGGACACAAATGGCATAGGTTTTGGCTCAAGGTTTTGGATGCACGAGAAGCATTCCCTCTCAGTACAAGGCTTTGTCTAGCAAGGTTGTTTGAAGCAAACACAAGTATGAACCGGTACAGCAAAACTTACATAAGAACATATTGCAAGCATTATAAGACTCTACACTGTCTTCCTTGTTGTTCAAACACTTTTACCAGAAAATATCTAGACTTTAGAGAGACCAATCATGCAAACCAAATTTCAACAAGCTCTACAGTAATTCTCCACTAATAGGTTCAAAGTACATGATGCAAGAGATTAAACATGATCTATTTGAGAGCTCAAAACAATTTCCAAGTATCAAATTATTCAAGATAATATACCAACTACCACATGAAGCATTTTCTGTTTCCAACCAAATAGCAATAAATGAAGCGGCTTTCAACTTTCATCATGAACATTAAAAGTAAAACGAAGAACACAAGTGTTCAAATGAAAAAGCGGAGCGTGTCTCTCTCCCACACATGCATGATACGATCAGATTTATTCAGAGAACCAAGATAACAAAGAGAAAATAAAAGCACATAGACGCTCCAAGTAAAGCACATAAGATGTGACGGAATAAAAATATAGTTTCACTAGAGGTGACCTGATAAGTTGTTGATGAAGAAGGGGATGCCTTGGGCATCCCCAAGCTTAGATGCTTGAGTCTTCTTGAAATATGCAGGGATGAACCATGGGGGCATCCCCAAGCTTAGACTTTTCACTCTTCTTGATCGTATTATATCATCCTCCTCTCTTGATCCTTGAAAACTTCCTCCACACCAAACTCAAAACAATCTCATTAGAGGGTTAGTGCATAATCAAAAATTCACATGTTCAGAGAGGACACAATAATTCCCAACACTTCTGGACATTGCCCAAAGTTACTGAAATTTAATGGAGCAAAGTAATCCATTCAAACACAGTAAAGGAGGCAATGTGAAATAAAAGGCAGAATCTATCAAAACAGAACAGTCTGTAAAGATGAATTTTTTAGAGGCACTTAACATGCTCACATGAAGAAGCTCAAATTGAATGAAAGTTGCGTACATATCTGAGGATCACTCATGAATTTTTGCAGATTTTTCTGAGTTTCCTACAGAGAGACCTACTCAAATTCGTGACAGCTAGAAATCTGTTTCTGCGCATAAATCCAAATCTAGTATCAACCTTACTATCAAAGACTTTACTTGGCACAACAATGCAATAAAATAAAGATAAGGAGATGTTGCTAAAGTAGTAACAACTTTCAAGACACAACAAAACAGTAGCAAAATAAAAACATGGGTTATCTCCCAAGAAGTGCTTTTTTTATAGCCATTAAGATGGGCTCAGCAATTTTAATGATGCACTCGCAAGAAATAAGAGTTGAAGCAAAAGAGAGCATCAAAAAGCAAATTCAAAACAAATTTAAGCCTAACCCGCTTCCTATGCATAGGAATCTTGTACACAAATAAATTCATGTAGAACAAAGTGACAAGCATAGGAAGATAAAACACAAGTAACTTCAAGATTTTCTGCATATAGAGAGGTGTTTTAGTAACATGAAGATTTCTACAACCATATTTTCCTCTCTCATAATAATTTCCAGTAGCATCATGAACAAACTCAACAATATAACTATCACATAAAGCATTCTTATCATGAGTCTCATGCATAAAATAATTACTACTCCCAACATAAGCATAGTCATTCTTATTAATTGTAGTGGGAGCAAATTCAACAAAGTAGCTATCATTATTATTCACATCACCATAATCATCAAATATAGGAGGCATAGTATAATCATAATAAACTTTATCCTCCATAGTAGGTGGCACCAAAATACCACTATCATTATAATCATCATAAATGGGAGGCAAAGTATCATCAAACTAAATTTTCTCCTCCATACTTGGGGGACTAAAAATATCATGCTCATCAAAACCAGCTTCCCCAAGCTTAGAATTTTCCATAGCATTAGGAACAATGGTGTTCAAAGCATTCATACTAATAACATTGCCATTAGCATGCATATAAAGTTCCATAGGTTTTTTAATTTTCTCTTCAAACACCTCATGTCCTAATTCAATATAAATTTCATAAAGATCTCTATTTTTTGTTGTTCTCCATTAAGCCTAACTAGTGAAATAAAAACAAGAAACAAAAAGATATAATTGCAGGATCTAAAGGAAATAACTTCGAGCACAACAGTGCTAGGAAATAGCTTAGTAGTCGGAGGATGTGAATACCTTTTACCTTACCTCCCCGGCAAAGGCGCCAGAAAATAGCTTGATGTCTACGCACACTTCTATTCCTGTATACATTGTTGGGCCTCCAAGAGAAGAGGTTTGTAGAACAGCAGCAAGTTTCCCTTAAGTGAATCACCCAAGGTTTATCGAACTCAGGGAGGTAGAGGTCAAAGATATCTGATACGTCTCCAACGTATCGATAATTTCTTATGTTCCATGCTACTTTATTGATGATACCTACATGTTTTATACATACTTTATGTCATATTTATGCATTTTCCGGCACTAACCTATTAACAAGATGCCGAAGAGCTAGTTGCTGTTTTCTGCTGTTTTTGGTTTCAGAAATCCTACTAAGGAAATATTCTCGGAATTCCGCTGAAACTTAATCTTCCTTTGTGTTGCTTCAATGCCTTTACTATGAATTTATTGCTTTATGAGTTAACTCTTATGCAAGACTTATTGATGCTTGTCTTGAAAATACTATTCATGAAAAGTCTTTGCTATATGATTCAATTGTTTACTCATTGTCTTTACCATTGCTTTGGATCGCTGCATTCATTACATGTGCTTACAATAGTATTGATCAAGATTATGATGGCATGCCACTTCAGAAATTATCTTTGTTATCGTTTACCTACTCTGGACGAGTAGGAACTAAGCTTGGGGATGCTGATACGTCTCCAACGTATCGATAATTTCTTATGTTCCATGCTACTTTATTGATGATACCTACATGTTTTATACATACTTTATGTCATATTTATGCATTTTTCGGCACTAACCTATTAATAAGATGCCGAAGAGCCAGTTGCTGTTTTCTGCTGTTTTTGGTTTTAGAAATCCTAGTAAGGAAATATTCTCGGAATTGGACGAAATCAACGCCCAGGGGCCTATTTTTCCACGAAGCTTCCAGAACACCGAAAGGGAACCGAAGTGGGGCGACGAGGCGCCGCCACACTAGGGCGGCGCGGCCCAGGAGGGGCCCGCGTGGCCCTAGCGTGTGGGGCCCCCGTCAGCCCTCCGACTCTGCCCTTCCGCCTACTTAAAGTCTTCGTCGCGAATACCCCAGTACCGAGAGCCACGATACGGAAAACCTTCCAGAGATGCCGCCGCCGCCAATCCCATCTCGGGGGATTCAGGAGATCGCCTCCGGCACCCTGCCGGAGAGGGGAATCATCTCCCGGAAGACTCTTCACCACCATGGTCGCCTCCGGAGTGATGTGTGAGTAGTTCACCCCTGGACTATGGGTCCATAGCAGTAGCTAGATGGTCGTCTTCTCCTAATTGTGCTATCATTGTTGGATCTTGTAAGCTGCCTAACATGATCAAGATCATCTATCTGTAATACTATATGTTGCGTTTGTTGGGATCCGATGAATAGTGAATGCTATGTTATGTTGATTATCAATCTATCATCTATGTGTTGTTTATGATCTTGCATGCTCTCCGTTGCTAGTAGAGGCTCTGGCCAAGTTTTTACTTGTAACTCCAAGAGGGAGTATTTATGCTCGATAGTGGGTTCATGGCTCCATTAAATCTGGGACAGTGACAGAAAGTTCTAAGGTTGTGGATGTGCTGTTGCCACTAGGGATAAAACATCAATGCTATGTCTAAGGATGTATTTATTGATTACATTACGCACCATACTTAATGCAATTGTCTATTGTTTGCAACTTAATACTGGAGGGGGTTCGGATGATAACCTGAAGGTGGACTTTTTAGGCATAGATGCATGCTAGATAGCGGTCTATGTACTTTGTCTAATGCCCAATTAAATCTCACACTACTCATCATAACATGTATGTGCATGGTCATGCCCTCTTTATTTGTCAATTGCCCAACTGTAATTTATTCACCCAACATGCTTATTCTTATGGGAGAGACACCACTAGTGAACTATGGACCCCGGTCCATTCTTTACATCGAATACAATCTACTGCAATACTCGTTCTACTGTTCTCTGCAAACATCATCATCCACACTATACATCTAATCCTTTGTTACAGCAAGCCGGTGAGATTGACAACCTCACTGTCACGTTGGGGCAAAGTAATTTGGTTGTGTTGTGCAGGTTCCACGTTGGCGCCGGAATCCCTGGTGTTGCGCCGCACTACACTCCGCCGCCATCAACCTTCAACGTGCTTCTTGGCTCCTACGCCATCAACCTTCAACGTGCTTGTTGGCTCCTCCGCCGCCGCACTGGTTCGATAAACCTTGGTTTCTTACTGAGGGAAAACTTGCCGCTGTACGCATCACACCTTCCTCTTGGGGTTCCCAACGGACGCATGCTGTACGCGTATCAAGCTCTTTTTTCTGGCGCCGTTGCCGGGGACCTGAAGAAAAGTTACACCACAGAGATTGCCAACTCCCACGGCAACAGCTCTTTTTCTGGCGCCGTTGCCGGGGAGATCAAGACACGCTGCAAGAGGAGTCTCCACTTCCAATCTCTTTACTTTGTTTTTGTCTTGCTTTATTTTATTTACTACTTTGTTTGCTGCATTATATCAAAACACAAAAAAATTAGTTGCTAGCTTTACTTTATTTACTGTCTTGTTTGCAATCTCCATATTAAAAACACAAAAAAATTAGTTACTTGCATTTACTTTATCTAGTTTGCTTTATTTACTATTGCTAAAATGAGTAATCCTGAAGTTGAAGTTCGTTCGTTTAAGTAACAAGGGGGAGAATGTTTAAAAGATGCTTGGTATAGAATTAGTGATGCTCATAATAGGTGCACTAAGAAACACTCCACCACTATCCTACTCAGGAATTTTTATGTTGGTATCTCTAGCTGGAATAGGTATGTTCTTGATTGTCTCGCGGGAGGTAACTTCCTAGGCACTCCTGCTCTAGAAGCTAGTTGCGTTATTGAGAGTCTATTTGGAATACCACCTATTAATGAAGTTAAAATTGAAATCTCTCTTGATGATGTCATGAAAAAGTTGGAGACCATAGAGCAAAATCTTCCAAGTAATGAGACTAAATTGGGAGAATTACTTAATAGCAACGATAAACTTGACAAATCTCTAGGTGGAATTAATGAGAAAATTGCCATCTTAGAAGTTTGTGCTATTCATGATAATCAAACCCAAAGGATTAGTGAACTTGAAGAAGCTATGGGAACCTTGGGTTCAACTTTTTCATCTATTAAGTTTAGAGAGAAAGCTTATGTGGGTAAGGAGCAAAAGTTCATGTATGTCTCTAAGGTGCCTAAACCAAAAAACTATTATAGGCCTAAAATTGATAAAGATCTTAATACCACTATAGAAAAGGGAGCATCTAAGATACCTAATGGGATAAGTTGTGAAAATAATGCCGATGCATCATCTCTTGATAACACTTGATACACACTTTCTGCGCCTAGCTGAAAGGCGTTAAAGAAAAGCGCTTATGGGAGACAACCCATGATTTTACTACAGCACTTTTGTTTTATATTTTAGTCTTGGAAGTTGTTACTACTGTAGCAACCTCTCCTTATATTAGTTTTGTTGCATTTTTGTGCCAAGTAAAGTCTTTGATAGTAAGGTTCATACTAGATTTGGATTACTGCGCAGAAATAGATTTCTTATTGTCACGAATCTGGGTTGAATTCTCTGTAGGTAACTCAGAAAATTCTGCCAATTTATGTGAGTGATCCTCAGATATGTACGCAACTTTCATTCAATTTGAGCTTCTTCATGTGAGCATGTTAAGTGCCTCTAAAAAATTCATCTTTACAGACTGTTCTGTTTTGATAGATTCTGCCTTTTATTTCACATTGCCTCCTTTACTGTGTTTGAATGGATTTCTTTATTCCATTAACTTTCGGTAGCTTTGTGCAATGTCCAGAAGTGTTAATAATGATTATGTCATCTCTGAACATGTGAATTTTGATTATGCACTAACCCTCTAATGAGTTGTTTTGAGTTTGGTGTGGAGGAAGTTTTCAAGGATCAAGAGAGGAGGATGATACAATATGATCAAGGAGAGTGAACGCTCTAAGCTTGGGGATGCCCCGGTGGTTCACCCCTGCATATTTCAAGAAGACTCAAGCATCTAAGCTTGGGGATGCCCAAGGCATCCCCTTCTTCATCGACAACATTATCAGGTTCCTCTAGTAAAACTATATTTTTATTCCGTCACATCTTATGTGCTTTGCTTGGAGCGTCTGTTTGTTTTTGTTTTGTTTTGTTTGAATAAAGTTGGATCCTAGCATTAATTGTGTGGGAGAGAGACACGCTCCGCTGTTGCATATGGACAAATATGTCCTTTGGCTTTACTCATAATGTTCATGGCGAAGGTGAAATTGCTTCGTTAATTGTTATATGGTTGGAAACGGGAAATGCTACATGTGGTAATTGGTAGAATGTCTTGAATAATTTGATACTTGGCAATTGTTGTGATCATAAGGATCATGTTTAAGCTCTTTCATCATATACTTTGCACCTATTAGTGAAGAAATACATAGAGCTTGTTGAAATTTGGTTTGCATGATTGGTCTCTCTAAAGTCTAGATATTTTCTAGTAAGGGTTTGAGCAACAAGGATGACAGTGTAGAGTCTTATAATGCTTGCAATATGTTTTTATGTGAGTTTTGTTGTACCGGTTCATGCTTGTGTTTGCTTCAAATAACCTTGCTAGCCTAAGCCTTGTATTGAGAGGGATTACTTCTCGTGCATCCAAATCCTTGAGCCAATAACCATGCCATTTGTGTCCACCATACCTACCTACTACATGGTATTTCTCCGCCATTCCAAAGTAAATTGCTTGAGTGCTACCTTTAAACAATTCAAAATTTATCACCTCTGATTTGTGTCAATGTTTTATAGCTCATGAGGAAGTATGTGGTGTTTATCTTTCAATCTTGTTGGGCAACTTTCACCAATGGACTAGTGGCTTCATCCGCTTATCCAATAACTTTGCAAAAAGAGCTGGCAATGGGATTCCCAGTCCCAAATTAATTAACCTTCATAATTTTACAAAAATAAAAACTCCTCCATGGTATGTTATTGTTGGACGGCACCCGAGGATTCGGTTAGCCATGGCTTGAGAAAGCAAAGGTGGGGAGGAGTGTCATCTAAACAAAACTAAAATAAAAAGGCACTCCTTCATGGTATGAGATTGTTGGCAGGCACCCGAGGATTCGGTTAGCCATGGTTTGTGAAAGCAAAGGTTGGAAGGAGTGCCACCCAAAAATAAAAATGTTTCATGGGAGCCGCTCTTTGAAGGTTTGTCTGGCAAGGGGGTTAGAGTACCCGCTATCATTCGTTGACAACAACAAACACCTCTCAAAACTTTACTTTTATGCTCTCTCTATGTTTTCAAAATAAAAGCTCTAGCACAAACATAGCAATCAATGCTTCTCTCCGCGAAGTGCCTTTCTTCTACTTTTAAGTTGAGTCAGTTTACCTATTTCCTCCCATCTCAAGAAGCAAACACTTGTGTTAACTGTGCATTGATTCTTACATACTTGCATATTTGCATTCATCATATTACTCTGTATTGACAATTATCCATGAGATATACATGTTACAAGTTGAAAGCAACCGCTGAAACTTAATCTTCCTTTGTGTTGCTTCAATGCCTTTACTATGAATTTATTGCTTTATGAGTTAACTCTTATGCAAGACTTATTGATGCTTGTCTTGAAAATACTATTCATGAAAAGTCTTTGCTATATGATTCAATTGTTTACTCATTGTCTTTACCATTGCTTTGGATCTCTGCATTCATTACATGTGCTTACAATAGTATTGATCAAGATTATGATGGCATGTCACTTCAAAAATTATCTTTGTTATCGTTTACCTACTCAGGACGAGTAGGAACTAAGCTTGGGGATGCTGATACGTCTCCAACGTATCGATAATTTCTTATGTTCCATGCTACTTTATTGATGATACCTACATGTTTTATACATACTTTATGTCATATTTATGCATTTTCCGGCACTAACCTATTAACAAGATGCCGAAGAGCCAGTTGCTGTTTTCTGCTGTTTTTAGTTTTAGAAATCCTAGTAAGAAAATATTCTCGGAATTGGACGAAATCAACGCCCAGGGGCCTATTTTTCCACGAAGCTTCCATAACACCGAAAGGGAACCGAAGTGGGGCGACGAGGCGCCACCACACTAGGGCGGCGCGGCCCAGGAGGGGCCCGCGCGGCCCTAGCGTGTGGGGCCCCCGTCAGCCCTCCGACTCCGCCCTTCCGCCTACTTAAAGTCTTCGTCGCGAATACCCCAGTACCGAGAGCCACGATACGGAAAACCTTCCAGAGACGCCGCCGCCGCCAATCCCATCTCGGGGGATTCAGGAGATCGCCTCCGGCACCCTGCCGGAGAGGGGAATCATCTCCCGGAGGACTCTTCACCGCCATGGTCGCCTCCGGAGTGATGTGTGAGTAGTTCACCCCTAGACTATGGGTCCATAGCAGTAGCTACATGGTCGTCTTCTCCTAATTGTGCTATCATTGTTGGATCTTGTGAGCTGCCTAACATGATCAAGATCATCTATCTGTAATACTATATGTTGCATTTGTTGGGATCCGATGAATAGTGAATGCTATGTTATGTTGATTATCAATCTATCATCTATGTGTTGTTTATGATCTTGCATGATCTCCGTTGCTAGTAGAGGCTCTGGCCAAGTTTTTACTTGTAACTCCAAGAGGGAGTATTTATGCTCGATAGTGGGTTCATGCCTCCATTAAATTTGGGACAGTGACAGAAAGTTCTAAGGTTGTGGATATGCTGTTGCCACTAGGGATAAAACATCAATGCTATGTCTAAGGATGTATTTATTGATTACATTACGCACCATACTTAATGCAATTGTCTGTTGTTTGCAACTTAATACTGGAGGGGGTTCGGATGATAACCTGAAGGTGGACTTTTTAGGCATAGATGCATGCTGGATAGCGGTCTATGTACTTTGTCGTAATGCCCAATTAAATCTCACACTACTCATCATAACATGTATGTGCATGGTCATGCCCTCTTTATTTGTCAATTGCCCAACTGTAATTTATTCACCCAACATGCTTATTCTTATGGGAGAGACACCACTAGTGAACTGTTGACCGGGTCCATTCTTTACATTGAATACAATCTACTGCAATACTCGTTCTACTGTTCTCTGCAAACATCATCATCCACACTATACATCTAATCCTTTGTTACAGCAAGCCGGTGAGATTGACAACCTCACTGTCACGTTGGGGCAAAGTAATTTGGTTGTGTTGTGCAGGTTCCACGTTGGCGCCGGAATCCCTGGTGTTGCGCCGCACTACACTCCGCCGCCATCAACCTTCAACGTGCTTCTTGGCTCCTACTGGTTTGATAAACCTTGGTTTCTTACTGAGGGAAAACTTGCCGCTGTACGCATCACACCTTCCTCTTGGGGTTCCCAACGGACGTGTGTTGTACGCGTATCAATATCCCTCTCAAGCAACCCCGCAATTACGATACAAGAAGTCTCTTGTGTCCCCAACACACCTAATACACTTGTCAGATGTATAGATGCACTAGGCGAAGAGATAGTGAAATACAAGTAATATGGATGATTGTAAGTAGTAATTGCAATCTTTAATAAAGATGGCAGCAAGCAAACATGCAGTAGAACAGTAAATAAATGGTGATTCGATATTTGGAAACACGGCCTAGGGATCATACTTTCACTAGTGGACACTCTCAACAATGATCACATAAATAAATAACTTCTCTTCACTTGTGCTACTTTCTCACACTCTCTTGTTGGATAACAAACACCATACATTGTGTAGGGCTACAAAAGCACACCTCTAGCCGGAGTAAACAAGCTCCACAACGTCCGGAGTTCATATTAAAGTAACCTCTAGAGTGCATAATAGACCGTTGCAATTTAGACCGAGTACTAACATAGCATACACACTGTCAACAATAGCTATGAAAGGGGGAATAGATCGCATCAATACTATCATAGTAATAGTTAACTTCATAATCTACAAGAGATTACAATCATAACCTACGCCAAGTACTACATGATGCACACACTGTCAACATTACATCATGGAGGAGGAATAGACTACTTTAATAACATCACTAGAGTAGCACATAGATTAATAGTGATACAAAGCTCATGATCACATAAAGATCACACCATGGGAGAGAGAGATGAACCACATAGCTACCGGTAGAGCCCTTAGCCTCGGGGGAGAACTACTCCCTCCTCATCATGGGAGACAGCAATGGCGATGAAGATGGCGGTGGTGTCGATGGAGATGACTCCGGGGGCAATTCCCCGTCCCGGCGGCGTGCCGGAACAGAGACTTCTGTCCCCCGAAACGGAGTTTCGCAATGGCGGCGGCGTCCCTGGAGTCTTTCTGGAGTTTCATCAATCGTTGTAGGGTTTTCACGTCACGAGAGATTATATAGGCAAAGAGGCGGATTCGGAGGAGCCAGGGGGCTCCCTCCCCATAGGTCGGCGCGGCCAGGGGGCCACCCGCGCCGCCATATGGTGTGGGTCCCCTGCTGCCCTTCCTCGTATCCCCTTCTGGAACCTTCCGTGAAATATAAGATCGTGGGCTTTTGTTTCGTCCAATTCCGAGAATATTTCCCGAATAGCCTTTCTGGAACCAAAAACAGCAGAAAACAGGAACTGGCACTTCGGCATCTTGTTAATAGGTTAGTTCCGGAAAATGCATAAAATCATTATAAAGAGTGAGCAAAACATGTAGGTATTGTCATAAAACTAGCATGGAACATCAGAAATTATAGATACGTTTGAGACGTATCAAACCGCCAACGGGGTACCTCTTGCCCGATGATATGGAGGTACTCTTGTAAGAGCAATCCCATGCCAAAATGACAAGACAAACAGAGAGTGAGCATCTCAGCAATTTTTTATTTACTATGACTATAATTTTTTATTGCAAAGCTCATGGTCATGGTCACATAAAGATCACACGGAGACTCCTTGTCCCACGTGTGTAAAGGTGGAGTGTGTGCACCGTGTGAATCTCTTAGGCTATATTTCAAAGAATGTTCATTGAATTATGATTTGAGTTGGATGTCTCTATGAAATTGTGGTGTGTTAGTACCTCCTATGAATGCTCAAAGTACAGCGTGGGGTGTTCATTAGTACTTGGGAATACATCTTTAAGGTTTGCTTTTGCAGCCCTACGCCGTGAATTAGTGTTCGTTATCCATCCGAAGAGTAGTTCAGAGTAGCATAGTGAAGTGCTTATATTTATATTCCTTTATGATATCATTGTTGAGAGTGATCACTAGTGAAAGTATGATCTCTAGGCCTTGTTTCCAAGCATCGAATCACCGTTTATGTGTTGTTTTACTACATGTTTACTTGCTGCCATCTTTATTTCAGATTATTATTACCACTCATATTTATCCATATCACTTGCATTTTACTATCTCTGCCGAACTGGTGCACCT
The DNA here is from genome assembly GCF_019359855.2 of Lolium perenne. NCBI lineage: Eukaryota > Viridiplantae > Streptophyta > Magnoliopsida > Poales > Poaceae > Lolium > Lolium perenne. The sequence continues at coordinate 118,204 of NW_027248997.1, forward strand.
ATGCATCTGACAAGTGTATTGGGTATGTTGGGGACACAAGAGAATTCTTGTATCGTAATTGCAGGGTTGCTTGAGAGGGATACCTTTGACCTCTACCTCCCTGAGTTCGATAAACCTTGGGTGATCCACTTAAGGGAAACTTGTTGCTTCTACAAACCTCTGCACTTGGAGGCCCAACACTGTCTACAAGAATAGAAGCATGCATACACATGAGTGTTGAAGCTCGGATGTTGGCATTGTAAAATGTTATCATATGGGGATAGGCTGGTTCTCATAAATTTGGTTTTAACTAGCTTACCTATGTTCATGCTCTCCGTTTTAGAGATTCCAAAAGGGGTGCGGAAAATATTAGATTACTATCGCTTGAATTTCTTTTGGCAATCAGACGAGAGTAAGAGGAAGTATAGACTATCAAAGTGGAATATTATTTGTAGAACAAAGGATCAATGGGGTATTGGGATTGAAGTGCTCGAGTTAAGAAAATAGGTGTTTACTTAGCAAATGGCTGTTTAAACTTCTAAATGAGGACGGTATGTGGCAGCAACTGTTGCATAACAAGTACCTCAAGGATAAAACCTCTTTCTCAAGTGGAGGTTAAACCAACTGATTCCCCGTTTTGGAAAGGGCTTATGCATGTGAAGCAAGATTTTTTCACTAGAGGGTATTTTAAAATTGGTAATGGTATGACTGTATGTTTTTGGAAGGATGTTTTGCTGGGGGAAATGCCTTTGTCACAACAATACCCCTCTCTCTATAATATTGTGCAACATAAAAATGTTTTGGTCTCATCGGTATTCGCTCATACGCCTATTAATATTTCTTTTAAACTGGGTCTCAATGATCATAAGTGGGATGAATGGTTGCATCTTTGTCAGCGACTTATTTCAATAACCTTGTCTAATGAGTATGATAGGTTTGTTTGGAAACTTATAGATTCGGGCTTTTTTACGGTGAAGTATATGTATCTCGATTTAATGAATGATCATACTAGATTTCTTCATAAATACTTATGGAAAGTGAAGATCCCATTGAAACTTAAAATCTTTATGTGGTTCCTTAGCAATGGTGTTATTAAATAAGGATAATTTGGCTAAGCGAAAAGTAGAATGGTTGCCAATCTTGTTGTTTTTGTGATTCTGCTGAAACAGTTAATCATTTGTTTCTTGCTTGCCCTTTTGTTAACCTTATTTGGCGTATGGTGTATTTTTCTTACAATATCCCACCTCCATCTAATATTACTAATATGTTTGGTAATTGGTTGAACGGAGTGTGGAAAATCGACAAAGATAGAATTTGAATTGGCGTTTCTGTCTTTGTTGGTCAATCTGGAGATGTAGAAATGATATAATATTTAACAAACAAAAGGGTACCAATTTCTTATAGGTTATACGGCGCGCTACACATTGGGTCCAGCTTTAGGCATTCCTGCTTCCGTAGGTCCAGCGGGAGTATATGGTTATTGGATGCAACCGGATGCTGATGGTCGCTCAGGACTTCTTTTTCCAGGCTACTGGATGGCTCCATATTAGTAGACTAGATAATGGATAGTCTATTCATATGTTTCATTCTTATATGGTTGATTCATGTATCAACTTTCTGTGCTCTTTGATTGTAGAACTTCCCAAACTTTGAAATAAATGAAAGTCGTGTGTGTGCATCAGCTGATGCAGAGGCTGGGGCTATGCTCTCATGTCGAAAAAAAAGTCACAAGTCACAGAAATTATATTATAAATGTTAATTTAGCGGGAAGACTGAGAATTCATTCCTTCTTACTTTTGTGGCATCTAGGATTTATAGATCACGTGTGACAAAAAATGATTGATATGCCATATTAGTCGGCATTATTACCGTTATTCTATTTCAAACCATAGTGGTTGCTTGTACCCTCAAATTTTTTTGGCTAGAAGTATATGTCTACTTACCGAAGAATGTATTCGCCGCTTCCATCTAGAGGCTCTTCTAGTAATGTCATGAACGAGCTATTAAATTTTGTTCCGATGTGTGTGTCACTGAAGATGAATAATCAACTTTACAAACCGTTCGAGCCTGATGAAGTGAAAGATACATTGTTCCAAATGGTGCCCTCGGAGGGTGTCGATGGTTTCACTGCTGGTTTTTCCCATCGGCATTGGGATCTGCTGCAACACACACTAGTGCCAGCTATCTTGGAGTTTTTAAATGGAGGTGAGTTTCCTGTGGGGCTAAATGATACATCCATTAAAGTGAGCCCCAAGGTACGGTATCCACAAGTGATCTCGCAATACAGACCTATTTTTTGCTTTGCCATGTACTCTATAAGATTGCCGCAAAGGCAGATACAATTGGCTAAGAGTTTGTTTAGACAACATAATAAGTGAGGAACATAGTGCTTTTTTTTTCCTAGGACATCTAATTACAGAGGTTGTTCTTGTTGCATATGAGAGTGTTCACTCTATGAAACGAAGAAAGGAAGGGAAGAATTTCCTGTGCAGCAAATCTAGACATGATGAAAGTCTATGACCGTGTTGAGTGGCATTATTTAGAGGCTATCCTGGTGAAACTAGGCTTCAACAGCAATATTATCCGACTGATTATGAAATGCGTGACTTCAGTGAGGTTTGCGGTAGGAACTGAATTTTTATGAAGGTAACTCTGTAGATAGAGGGGTCAGAGTGAGTTACTGGTCACTATGGGTGAATCATCTGTTGTTTGCGGATGACGGTCTCATTTTTATCAGTGCTAATGACTAGAGTACGTCTAGGCTCAACGAAATTCTCCGCATATATGGTTTTTGTTCTGGGTTGCCGGTTAATAGAGACAAGAGTGCCATTATCTTTTCACCCAATATCCCGGTTGCAACAAGACAGATGATGAAGAATAAACTCGCTATTAATGTTGAGGCATTCACTGAGCGGTATCTCAGCCTACCAACGGCAGTGGGGAGAATAACAAGTGGTACATTTGATCACATTGGTGAGGTGTCAATGAGTAAGATGCAGGGATGGTCGGAAAAAAACCTCGCATGGGTTGCAAGGAAGGTGTTACTGAAGTAAGTTATTCAAAGTTATTTTGTCAATCCAGACATATGGTATGTATGTTTCCTTGCTAACAAAGAATTTTGCTGATCTGCGGGTCTGTAAGAGCCTAACGTCGGCGATGGCAAAAAAAATCTGGAGCAGTTCTTTGGACAGGAGGTCTGTGCATTGGGTGTCTTGTAATAATCTTGCTACAACGAAGATCAAAGGCCGAATGGATTTCCACAATTTACACCTTTTCAACCTTGCACTGCTAGGGAAACATGGATGCCGTTTCATGAAAAATTCTGACTCTTTGTGCTTGGGTTTTGAAAGGATGTTATTTCCCAGATTGTGATTTCTTGGAAGCTACAGTACCACGATCAGCGTATGTTTGCAACCTGACATACAATTGTGGCCGGCCGCATAGCTCTACAAGTTGGTTTGATCAAACAAGAGTGGGGGATGGGGCCTCGATATCCATTTGGGACAATCGTTGGATCCCTGAGTCTTATTCAACGACTCCATTATTTAAACCTCACGGAACAAAGCATGAGAAGGTCAGCGAATTAATTGATATAGAGAACTGGACTTGGCGACGTCAGCTAGTGAGGAATGTGTTTGCGCTACCGGATTCTGAAGCCATTCTTAATATACCTCTCTGAAGCGGTGGTGGTGATGTCTTACATGCTTGGAACCATGAGACATTGGGTATCTACTCTGTCAAATTTGTGTATCGTGCTCTAGTGACACAAAAGGAGCGTGTAACTCTAGAGGAAGGGACGGTAACTGAAACCTCAATGACATATGAACAGTTGTGGACATACTTGTGGAAACTTAAGGTGGTACGGAAGGTGAGTGTCTTCTGGTGGCGAGTTCTTCGTGGTATCTTGCCAAATGAATGCTGATGAGGACATCCAGGCAGTTTGCTACACTAGGACAACCTGTCATATGATGATTAAGTCTAAGGTTGTACCAGTATTTTATGAAAGTCTTGTTATTACGAAATAATGTAGCCAGGTCATGTGGTGGGCCATTAGGATTTTAAGTTGTGTCTGTTTGACTTGGGCATGTCCAAGTCTAACTAGGTTAGGCCCAATAGGGGTTGGCCGACCACCTCTCCCTTATATAAGGAGATGGTGCGGCTAGGGTTAGGGCAAATTAGATTGAATCAGAATAATGTAGAACTCCAAGTTCATATTATCACCGTTCCTATGGGATCGGCGTGTGTGTGACGGCCTCACGGACGTTCGTCTAGTTATCCATCAATAAAGACGTGATAGTTCTTGAGTTTATCAAGGGTGATCGTGTGTGCGAGAAGGTCCTCGAACTGTCGAGGGTTATCAAGCTTGAGGTTCGGCATTCTTCGTCGAGTTGCTCGCCGGATTGGCATTCCCCATCTTCAGGTTACATGTATCGCACACGTGATTGGGAGAGTTATTGGATCCAATGGATCAAGGAGGCACTAGTAGAAAAAGAGGCTTCCGTTCACCCCCATTAGTCCCGGAAATATTCGAACCGCGACTAAAGGGGGCTTTAGTCGCGGTTCGGGAGGCGACCCGCGACTAATGCTCCATCCGCGACGAAAGGGTACCCCTTTAGTCGCGGTTGGTAACACCAACCGGGACTAAAGGGCTATGGAAGGATGCGGCCGGCGGAAAAACCTTTAGTCACGGTTGGGGACACCAACCGCGACTAAAGGGTACCCCTTTAGTCGCGGTTGGTGTCCCCAACCGCGACTAAAGGTTTTTCCGAGTTTTTCTACTCCCACGCACCTGCACCCCCCCCCGTGGATCGCCTTTTTTTGGTTTGTAAAATACAAAAGAAAATGATAGAAAATTCAAAAAAAATTTGTTTTCAGATTCTTGTATGTTATGCAACCTACTATTCGGAGAAATTAAGAAATTCAATTTCCACTTTTTTTGCAAAAAGTTTAAAAAATGGTAAAACCGCAATAACTTTTGCATACGACGTCGGAAAAAAACGTATAATATATCAAAAAAATCCTGGGAAAAAGTTACATCCGATTTCACCAGGGTTTACCCGGTTAGCCAATTTTTAGATTCTCAAAATTCCAAATGGAAATACAAAAGCAGGAAGATTTTAGTTTTTTCTGTAAATTATGGATTTTATATTTTTTTAATTTTTTAAAACCTAAAATTAATAATTTCATTCTGCATAAAGATTACTATCATTTTTACCCAATTTTTAGATTTTCAAATTTTTAGATTTTAGGTTTGGCAAAAAAAAAAATTAATTAATTAATAAAATTAAAAATAATACAAATTAAAAAGTTAATGTTTATTTATTTATTCAATATTATTATTACATCATTACTTTTGTTTATTAAAATAATTATTTGAAATTCAAACAATAAAGAAATATGAGATCGATCAACATGTTAATAGGATTGATATGATACTACTATCACATACATGCACGCGAAGCACTTGGATGCGGAACGGAATGGAACTTGGAAGTTAAGCGTGCTAGAGGTGAAGTAGTGGGAGGATGGGTGACCGAGCGGGAAGTTTGACCACGAGTAAGTAATTTGACTAGAGATAAGTGTAGTTAGAGATAGAGACTAAGCTATGCAAATAACTGAAATGAGAGAAATTCTGAAAAAAAAAGAAAAAAAAAACGGAGTGAAAAGAAATTAGAAATCCAAATGAATTAAAAAAATTTAACGAAATAGCCTTTAGTCCCGGTTGGGGACACCAACCGCGACTAAAGGTCCTTCGCCCAGGCGCACGGTAGCCCAATGATTGGGCTGAATCCAGCAGACAATCCGGCCTGAACCCTGAATCTTTTTGTGACAAGGTTGGAACAGCTTAGACGTCCCATTGGCGATGTCGATTATCTCCAATTCTAACTGGTCACGGCAGGGATCAGGTTTAGCGCTGTAGATGGAATTCCTCTCCAATGCGGCCGAGATGCTTGGTCCTCCGCCGTAGCCCACCGTGAAATTAGTCGACATGAAAAGTATTAGACCGTGGGTGTTCTTTACCTTGGTCCAGCTCGGCTTCGCAGCCACGACATTGCACTTGTAGACATGGCTACTGAGGGGGGCCGAGACCTGCGCGACGGTGACCACGACGTACAGCTCGCCATTCACTTCCAGATAGTTGCAGGGCCATGCCGTATGTTTGGGAGGTCCATACAATGGCTTAACCCGCGTCGCTGTGGGAACTGCACCGCCAACATCGCAGATGGAGATCGCTCCGGGCCTTCCGGTTCCGCGGTCGCAGATAGCCAGGAACCTGGTTCCGCCGATGTGAATGATGGAGGTGATGGGGCCCCCTGGCAGGTTGGCGTTGAGAAGCGTCCACGCTCCGTCGACACCGACACGGCAGAACGCGACGGTTCCCGAGTCAGCGAGAGCTGCCATGGCCACGCAGTCACCCGAGGCTGGCGATGACGAAGACAGCACGATCTGGCGGAAGGCCCTCTTCTTCATCTCGTCCAGCTTGAGGAAGATGTATTGGCCGTTTTCCAAAAGAAGCTTTATCCGCTCGCTCCCATTGGACGTCACCACCAGGAGCCTAAAAGAGGCACCCACGACGCGCTCGACCGCCGGCGGGAGCTCGATGGTGGTGCCGGTGAGCGGGTTGAGAAGTGTCACTGACGCGGCCTCGTCGACGAGGGCGAGCCACCCACGCGATGAGCCGCACAGCTTCTTGCCGTGCAGCAACGGAAGGTTCCTCGTGAAGGTTGTTGCGCCTCCGTCCGCGACAGTGTAGAAGGTGACGGCGCCGTCCAGTGACTCGGGGCCAAACGGCAGCATGAGCACTGGCGCGATGTACTTGGCGAAGGGAAGCGCCGCGCGCCAGGTGGGGCAGATCGAACGGAACTTGACGGCTTCCCGACGCGATTGGAGCATATTACCGATGCACTCCAGGAGCTCCTCCGGAAGAGTGCTCCAGTCTGGATCCTCCGGCGCCGCCATGGTCGTCCGTGGATGGGGATTTCGAGGAACTAGCAAATTGGTCGGTGACCTGCTAGATCACGCCATGGATTTGATATGGTCAGATCTAGGGACAGGGTAGGTGACAGAAGGGATGAAGCTTACAGGGAATGCATTCATTGCAGGAAAACTGGCTGGAGTGGTCAGCCCTTGCAGTGTTGTTCTTTTCTGCAATTGGTGGCTAGGAAGAAGGGAGAATGGACGGGGCTGACCGTATAAGACAACTTTGGACGCCTGCAGTAAGACCATCTCTAGCACCTAATACCGCAAATTTCAAACAGCCGTATCTAGACCAGAAATGGCCCCGCAGTCCAGACGCGCCAAACACGGCTCACATAACAGAATATACGGGTGTTGTTTCGCGCATCTGGACTGCCTAGCCGTTTTTTAGCCCGCAACCAAAACCGATAACAAAGGGTTTTGCAAAAGGAGCGTGATAAACCTTCGCAGGCTAGGAGCTCTCCAGCCTCTGGCTTCTCTAACCGACACATGTCTATTTTAGCTAAAATTCAGATTTTGCTTCATCGCAGCAAAGCTCCCCGCTTTTGCTTCATTGAAGCAAAAAACAATTGGCCTACAAATAGATAAGGAAATACCTGTTCTCCGAATTTGCTTCGTCGTAGCAAAAAAGAGTCCCACTTTTGTTTCATTGAAGCAAAAAACGGTTAAAAAAAAACCATAATGAGAGTTACCGAGACTCATTCAAATTTTGCTTCGTCGCAGCAAAAACTCCCGCTTTTGCTTCATTGAATTAAAAAAAATGATTCGAATAAAAACAGAAGGGGAGTTGTCGGAGACTCGCTGGAGCACCATACTTCGCCTGTGACTCGCCGGAGACTTCCTCCGGAGGATATTTCGCCCGCAACCTCCGACTCCCCTGCCCGACACTTGTCCTCCGGGACCATACCCATGTGCATCACTCGGCTCTCCCGCACAAAGAAAAAGAAAAATAAACGAAGCACCACCGCGCACGAAGAAAAGTCTGACGAAGGACGGCGCCGCATCGACTCCTTTTGGGAGCACCGCCATCCGTCTTTGCAAAACATCTGCACCTTGTAGCACCGTCTGTGGTGTCCCGACGGCCGACTTGCAGAACTATGGCAGCGCCGGTGTCGATGGGCTTGCAACACCGCCACCGCGCTCAACGGCGGGCTTGTAGCACATTGGCGGTGCCGACGTCGCCGTCTTGGAACACCGCGGCAGCGCTTGACGGCGGGCTTGCATCACCTGTGTCCGGTCTTTTGTAGCTCAGGTGATGGGGGGTTGCAGCACCGTCGTCCGGCTTTTGAAGCACCTGCGGCCAGCCTTTGTAGCTCCGGTGACCGGGAGGTCACTAGTAGGGAAAGGGTCATATGTGGCGCACCAATATGTGTATTCTGTGGCTCACGAGCAGTGCGCACAGAATCTTCGCCACAAAAATTGGATTTCTGTGGCGCACGAGCCCATGCGCTACAGAATATCGCCGTTTTGTGGCGCACTGATGCATCGGTACGTGCGCCGCAGAATTAGTGTTAGGTGCACCACAGAATTTTCTTGTATTATACACGATTTTGTACTACCTGCTATACACATACATGTTAAATACAACAATATACATATATTATATAGATTATATACAGAAATATGTAGATATAATATAAATAGCATGCACATTGCACAGAAATAATATAAACATCATCATCACATTACTTAGAGCCCGATCGAGATACACATATAGTGGCAAGTGTCAAATTTTTTACATACAACTCTTAATTTATACAAAGTTCACCATCTCGAGATACAAAGTGGTCTTCATCCGGTTCCTCCTCTGCTCCCTCATCTATACTGCCAGGCTCGCTTGCATCGGGTCTTCATCCGGTTCCTCCTCTGCTCCCTCCTCTCTCCCACCAGGCTCGCTTGCACCGCCCCCTGAGTGTGTAGTGACTAAAATGGAAGAAATACCAAAATGAACGAAGAAGGCCAACACAAATAAGAGCCAACTAGGATATAATAAATAAATGCCTCATACATTGTTGGTCAAAACAAATATTAACATTCAGGGATGGCGTAAGTGACGCCAAGTCCGATGCACAAGAGATTGATATTAGTGTTATCTTACCAGGCTCACTTACACCACCCCAAAATGTACGGTGACCAAACATTCTAATCATCGGCCCTATCTCGAAGAAAGACCAAAATAAACGAATAAGTCCAACTCAAATACGAGCCAAGTACTCTCAACTAAATAGCATGCCTCATACTTTGTTGGTCGAAACAAATATTAACATTGCAGGATGGTGTTAGTGAGCCAGGTAGGATGCGCAAGAGATTGATATTTGTGCTATCACACGAGGCTCACTAGCACCGCCCTTGAGTGTAGTGACCAAACATTCTAATCATCGGCGAATTGTTTGTGGTGATGCCTCATACTTTGTTGGTCGATACAAATATTAACATTTAGGGACGGTGTCAGTGTGGCCAGGTAGGATGCACAAGAGATTGATATTTGTCCATCACACCAGGCTCACTGGCACCGCCCCCAAGTGTAGTGACCAAAAAATTTAATCATCGGCACTAAAATAGAAGAAAGACCAAAATAAACGAATAAGTCCAACTCAAATACGAGCCAAGTAGTATCAAGTAGTTAGCATATGCCTCATACTTTGTTGGTCGAAAAAATATTAACATTCATGGCTGGGGTCAGCGAAGCCAAGTAGGATGCACAAGAGATTGATATTTGTGCCAACACACCAGGTTCACTGGCCCCACCCCAGAGTGTACGGGTGATCAAACATTCTAATCATTGGCCAATGTAATTAAGAAGTGCCAACTCAAATAAGAGACAAGTAGTATGAACTAAATGGAATGCCTCATACTTTGTTGGTCGAAACAAATATTAACATTCAGGGATAGTGTAAGCGAGGCCAGGTAGGATGCACAAAAGATTGGTATTTGTGCCATCACACCAGGCTCGCTTGCACCACCCCCGAGTGTTCAGGTGACCAAACATTCTAATCATCGACACTAAAATGGAAGAAAGAGCTAAGTGGTGTCAACTTGATAGCATATGCATCATACTTTGTTGGTCGAAACAAATATTAACATTCAGGGATGGGGTAAGCGAACCCAAGTAAGATGCACAACAGATTGATATTTGTGCCATCACACCAGGTTCGCTCACCCCACCCCAGAGTGTAGTGACCAAAGATTCTAATCATCAGCAAGTAGAAATAAAATTAAAGACCAAATCATTTATAAAGAAATCATTTATAACCATTGAATGCCCATTTTATTTCTATATTCTCTACTTTCCAGAGAACCATGTACAACATATACACATATATAGCAACCAGTGAGGATGAGCATTCATTTTGAGCCAAACCAGTGAGCATGAGCATATAAAATGCATTCATTTTGAGCAACCAGTGAGCATGATAGACATGGTATACGATGATGTCATGGTTAGCCTTGCTAAAGCTATGATTCTTGTCAAAAAAAGAATTATGCGCAACAAAGGCATGCTTGCACTTTCACTTGTTTAAACCACTGCTCAAAGTTAGCAAGGTTCCTCATGTGCAAAATATTATCTTTTTTCCTACTTCAACCTGGAACTAAATCATCCTAGCGGTAGCAGTAGCAGTAGCATTTCATTTTATTTTCTAGAAGTAGCAATGAAACTAAATGAACCTAGCTAGCAGTTTATTTTCATTCTATTTTCTCTACCAATTCAACCATAGCTTTCATTTTCATTTTTATATATCAAACTAAATCAACTAAATGATTAGAGCTAAATGGACAAGCATATAGGTCTTATCAATGTCCCCCAGGGATGTTGAAAGGTAGCCACACTAGATGTCTATCAGTTTATCTCATCAATGTTCACAAATTTGAAAACTAAAAAACTCCCAGCACTTCATGCACACTTCATAAACATGTTCATCTCTCGACAATTAAATAGAGATAGGGGAAGCGCCTCCTCACCTTGCTGCGCTGGGGAGGAGGGTGCTGCAGCAGGCAACGGAGATCGGAGCAGCGCGTCGCCGGGGAAGCTCGCAGGGGATGGCCGCGCCTCGAACACCTCCAGTCGCCCGGTCGAAGATGGGACGACGCGAGCTTGATGATGACGGGAATCGAGCGGGGGATGAGTCCTAGGGCGGCGGCGGGCATTGGTGGAGAGGAAACCCTAGCCCTGCGCTGCTATGGAACGTGACGGGGAAATGAGCACGGGGTGTCGGCTAGCTTCTGGGTTGGTGTGTGGAGGGAGCGATTCGGGAGCCGGAGGATGCTTACCGACGGTGGGGGCAGGGAGGCACTAGGGGCAAAACCCTAACCCTAGCGGCGCCGGAGGCGGGGGCGACGAGGGTTTTTTGAAACGGGGGCGGGGAGCGGAATGGGGTGGAAACGGAGGCTAGGGGCAAAACCCTAACCCTAGCGGCGCCACAGTTGCGCCACAAAATGTCTTGATTTTGTGGCGCACCGAACAAGATGCGCCATTAAAATAGTGAAACCAATTATTGGGGCTGGCCGGGGGTGGGGTCCACCATATTTTCTGTGGCGCATGTTTGCCCGGTGCGCCATAAAACCATGTTATTTGAGTGGTGCACCCCATGCAAGAGAGATGCGCCACAGAATAGCATTCCACCTATAGATTGTTTCCTACTAGTGGGTGCAGCATCGACGGCCGGCCTTTGCAGCTCCGATGATGGGGGTTGTAGCACCGTCGCTAGGCTTTTGAAGCATCGGCGGCCAGCCTTTGCAGCTCCGGCGATGGCGGTTGCAGCACTTGCGATAGGCCTTTGCAGCTCAGGCGGCCGACCTTCGCAGCTCCCGCGACTAGGGGTTGCAGCACCAAGGAGTGACCTTTGCAGCGCTGGTGTCAGGGGTTGCAGCTCGACCTTCTTGATGTCGCATGGATGACTGCCTTGGTGGCGCCGCCCCTTGCTCCAGTTGCATCATAGCACTGCCACGGGGCCGACGAGGTTGGATTTCGCACTCGCGTGGTGGCCCCTCGCAACAGAGCCACTACCCTCGCATTGTCGTCGCAGTCCTCGCCACACACCGCCATATGGATGCCCTAGTTAGCAGCACCCTTGGAGCTCCGCTCACCTAGTCTTTGCATCACGATGACAACCAGAGCCGGGCGAGAAACATCGCCGATGCGCGCTAGGATCTCATTAGCGGCGACGCGGTCTGAGATCTTGCCGGCTGCGCGCGTGAGGGATGGAGCGGTAGCTCGCCGACGTGATGAAGCTCGTAGACTATGGAGAATTAGGCTATGGTCAGAGAAGTGGGGAACGGGTGGAGGATGGAAGAGATAAGGGAGCGTGGTGGGTCCCCCACCCATCGTTGTCTCACGGTGTGGGTGGACGCGTATCCAGCGCATAGCGCATGATGGAAACCGTCTGATGACACGGCATCCGGAGGCACTATGCGACACAACCTCCGACGGATCCAAAGCATTTACCTTTGCAAAATATCACAATCCGAATTATTACACAAATTGATACAACAATACAACAATAATCCGAATTATTACACAAATATTTACTGTCATAGATTACAATAAGAATTAGAACAAATATTTTGAAACAATATCAAATGGTACAAAAACAAATTGAACAAATAATAAATGGTTGGAAATACAATTTTTCCATGTCCAATGCATACAATCTATGCTCCCTAGAATGTCTGGCCACCCCTGTTGTTCGTTCTCCGCCATTAATCTTGCGGTATCTTCACCATTGGGAGCTCGAAGATACGTCGCCCCATACACACGCATCATAACCTTGCAAAAACGACGGACGGATTCCATCGTCATATCTTTGCCTATGCGAAGATACTCATCGGCATAGTCCACCGGAATGTCGTCGGTAAAGATGCGCATGACGGGGAAATATTTTGGTGCGCTCTAAATCCCATGAGCCCGGCAACATTTCTCTTGCGCTTGAAGTAGCGTGTGTTGTCCTCGCACATATCGATGATCTTGTTGAACAAAGATTGTCGCATTCGGTACCATCGACGAAAAAGATGGGGCGGATATGTCGTTACCTCGGCGAAATAATCGCGCATGAGCAGGTTGTGGCCGAGGGCGCGGTTCCGCGGGATGCACATCCACCCCATGGTTGACCCTTCCACTTGTTCGGCCGCAAGTCCATGACCACCGCCGCCGCGAGTATCACCGTCGTCTGGTCCAAGTCACTGTTGAGCAGCTCCTCCAAATCGGAGTCATCGGAGGAGGACGAATCCTCCAACAAAAACAGCGCACATGGGTCCATCTGCAAGGCGCAACAACCGCGGCGAATCATTAGAACTGCGGCGGCGGATCCGCGGCTGCGAGGAGCTTGGGGAGAAGACTTATCGGCCGACGGCGAGGCGTGCGCGGCGTCGTAGATTCCGGCTGATTGTTCGGCGATTCGCGTGCGCCGGCGGGCGGAGCGGACACGGTGGGCCGACGCACGTGCTCCTATCGGTCGGAATCGGAGGGTGCGGCCGGGGTAGGCTAGGATCTACGGCGGCGCGTGGCGGCTGGGTTATTTGGCGGGAGGAAGAGGAAAGAGGAATGACTGAAAGTTCTTTCGCGCCAACAGGGGAAAAGGATGGGGGTTGCGCTCACACAGCCTCTCCAACCCGGGAAGTTGGGGTTTCCGCGGAGCGAATCGAGCAGCCCGGATTTTTTTTAGATATGGGGGTCCGATATGGGATCTGAACGCTCCCTTTTTTCCCTCCAAACCGAAAATCAGCAGTTATTATGCGGATGGGGGTCTGATGGGGATCTGCTAAGATGATCTAAGTACGTTTATGTTTTGAATTTTTTATTGGCTGGAATTTCAAGACCCTCGGAAATGTACAAAACTTCGATCAACTCTAAAACGACATAAGCTTGACCGAAAATGGCTGCCGCTGCCTGCCAGAACGTAGATTCCTTGAAAAAGGAACTTGACCATCTGAAGAAGAAGCTGAAGGAGGAGGAAAAGGAGAGGGTTGAAGCCGAAGCCCAAAGATAAGAAAAAGAGGGTCGTCTTCACCAATCCATTTTGGCAATTTTCAATGCCTTATCCTTGAACCTTCTTTTCTTAGCTTCATTGTATTTCAACTTATATTGCTTATCTTCAGCATGCAGAGGCTGCCAATATTCCTGCTGGTCCCAGGGGCAAGCTCCCAGATAATTCTTCTGCCAATGCTCTGTCTATGGCAATCGAGTCTGGCGACCTCATCCTAACTCTTCTCCAGAAGAACAAGGGAGTTATGTCGAGATTCCATGCCATGATCTTTCCAAAGGCCAATCAAGAGAAGTCGCTGGAGCAGCTGACAGACGCTTTCGTTATTGACACCGAAGGCACCATCGAGGTATTCAAACGTACCTCGCGTATCTACGGTGCTCTCCTTGGTTTCCAGCTTATGATGGGGCACGACTTTAAAGGTGTAATATCGCAAATGACGAAAGAGCTGCCGAAGGATCAGGATGGGCAAGCTATCGACCTCAGCCTTTTCAAAGCATCATCGCGCAAATGTGCACTGCAGCTTCTTGAATTGGTTTCAGCTAACAAATCAACTGGTGGAAAAGCTGGCCCAAGTTTATCGACCCAGACCCAGGTTCCTTGATTTTTTTGACACTGTGTAATCTTCTCCATTTGATTTGAACAATGCCTTTTCAAAAGGCTTTTTGATTGTAATGAATTCCATGTTGGCAACGTTGCCAGTATTTCCTTGTTTCAATTATAATGTTCACTAGTGGAAAAGAGGCCTTCCGTCCCAAGCAAATGTCCCCGTTGTGAACCAAACCGGGACCAATGGGGGGCATTGGTCCCGGTTCATCATGAAAACCCTTTAGTCCCGGTTCGTTTGGACCCTTTAGTCCCCCTTCGTATTACGAACCGGGACTAAAGGGTGGTCTATGGGGCAAAACCCTTTAGTCCCCCTTCGTATTACGAACCGGGACTAAAGGTCTACCCTTTAGTCCCGGTTCGTAATACGAAGGGGGACTAAAGGGTTTTTTGCCTCCCCATGCACCTCCACCCCCCACCCCCCCCCCCCCCGTGGATCGCCTTTTTTAACACTGTAAAATATAAAAGAAAATGATAGAAAATTCAAAAAATAAAATCTTTTCAGATTCTTGTATGTTATGCAACCTACTATTAGGGAAAATTAAAAAAAATTGAGTTTTCATTTTTTTGCAAAAAAGGTTTGAAAAATGGTAAAACCGCATTAACTTTTGCATACGACGTCGAAAAAAAACGTGTAATATATCAAAAAAAATCCTAGGAAAAAGTTACATCCGAATTCACCTGGGTTTACCCGGTTAGCCAATTTTTAGATTCTCAAAATTCCAAATGAAAATATGAAAGCAGGAAGATTTTAGTTTTTGCCAGAAATTCGGAATTTTATATTTTTAATTTTTTTAAAATAATAATTACATCACGCATAAAGATTACTATTACTTAACCATAAAGTTAGCCAATTTTTAGATTTTCAAATTTTCAAATTTGGCAAAAAATATTAAAAAATAATAAATTAAAAAAACTATTATAATACAAATTAAAAACATTATAATTATAATACCATTATCACAACATGTTATTACGTCATTAGTTTTGTTTATTAAAATAATTATTTGTAATTCGAATAATAAATAAGTGTGACATCGACCAACATGTTAATAGGATTGATATGATACTAGTATCACAACATGCGCGTGAAGCACTTGGAAGCGGGATGAGAAAGGAACTTGAAAGTTAAGCGTGCTAGTGCTGGAGTAGTGGGAGGATGGGTGACCGAGCGGGAAGTTGGACCACAGGTAAGTAATTTGACTATTGATTAAGCGTAGTTAGAGATTAAGTGTAGTTAGAAACTAAACTAGTTAAATAACTGAAATATTAGAAATTCTGAAAAAAATAGAAAAAAAAGAGGAGCGAAAAATAATTGGACATAACCAAATGGATTAAAAAAATAACGAAATAAACTTTAGTCCCGGTTCGTGTTACAAACCGGGACTAAAGGTTATTTTCCTCGACGCGCGCCAGCAGTCCACGTGGCGGGACCATTAATCCCGGTTTGTTTTACAACCGGGACTAAAAGGGAGGACCTTTAGTCCCGCCTAATTGGTCCCGGTTTGGAAACCGGGACTAAAGGCCCAAACGAACCGGGATTACAGGTCCGTTTTCCACTAGTGGTTCCTGGCTTTTGAATGTATGCTCCCGATGGGAGTGAGCTCATTGATATTATATATACTTATTGACACACTTGACGGTGTATTTTGCAGGTGACTCCTATACCTTCGTTTGCCGAAGGTTCTTCGGCTAATGTTTCTGAAAATGATCGCCTTCAATGCATGAAGACCCGCATTCTCCAAATGGAAAAAGATATGTGTGGTAGCCATGCCATGGCTGCTATTATAAAGAAGAAAGGCGAACTAGCCATTGAGGCAGAAATATGCATTGAGTGAATTGCTAAAGGCAACAGAAAACTTGAACTATAAGTTCTTGTCTCTTCCTTAGTTTCTTTGATGCAGTCACTACTAGAAAAAAAGGCATTCAGTGGCGCACCACATATATCCATCAGTGGCGCACTAGTGGTGCGCCACTGTTATCACGCCACTGCTAACTCCTAGTAGTGGCGCACTAGTGGTGCGCCACTACTAGCCTTGATAACAGTGGCGCACTGCGTGGTGCGCCATTGACATGTCCAGCAGTGCGCCACTATTACATCAAATTGGTGCGTCACTGTTGGTCAGCTGCAGTGCGCCACTACTGTCTAGACAAGGTGCGCCACTGCTAGATTTTGGGGTGCGCCACTGCTTCAGCGAGGTGCTGCGCCACTGCTGCGTGTGGACGTGCGCCACTGCTGCGTGTGGGTGTGCGCCACTGCTGAAGTGCCTGGTGCGCCACTGCTAGAATTGCAGGGGCTCACAGGGCAGTGCGCCACTGCTACTTAGTGACAGTGCGCCACTGATGGGCAACCAGTGCGCCACTGCTACAATTTCGATTTTTTTTTGTATCCTGGCAGGTATTTATACAGGTGGTATATGGTACAATTGCACAATACAGGATATATAACACATATACACAACAGCACAGCTCATCCATACATAGTTCTTCACATTAGCCCCACATGATTCACAAGATTTCACATTAGAGAAGTTACGAGGTTACAATGCAAGTTACGGGGTTACAAAGTCGCAAATGATTACACAAGATCGAGTACAATCACATAGAAGAGAGCTAGAGTCAGTACTAGCACCATCCCGATGATAGTGGTCTTCATCCGGTTCCTCCTCCGCTCCCTCCTCTCTCCCGCCAAATAGCGTGCGTATCTATCTTCGGCCTCCGCTCTAGTGGTGTACCCTTTGTAGCTGTTACCGCTAAAACGGTGAACCTGTCTCCGACACTCCTCCTAGTCGTTGTAGACTCCGGGAACCTTGCCCTTGTACACGACATACCACGTCATATCTGCGCATATATGAACAAGCCAAAGAAACATTAGTGCACGCTCATAGATGTCTGCAACGAATAAGAGCAAACTCAAAAACGATCCAAGTAGTATGAACTAAATGGAATGCCTCATACATTGTTGGTCGAAACAAATATGAACATCCCGGGATGGCGTCAGCGAGGCCAGGTAGGATGCACAAGAGATTGATATTTGTGCCATCACACCAGGCTCACTGGCGTCACCCCGGAGTGTACAGTTGACCAAACATTCTAATCATCGGCATTTTGAGATACCAAACCAAATGGAATGACAAGGGCCTCATACATTGTTGGTCCAAACAAATATGAACATCCCGGGATGGTGTCAGCGAGGCCAGGTAGGATGCACAAGAGATTGATATTTGTGTCATCGCACCAGGCTCGCCGGCGTCACCCCGGAGTGTACAGTTGACCAAACATTCTAATCATCGGCACTAAAATGGAAGAAAGGCCAATGCAATTAAGAAGTGCCAACTCAAAAAAGAGACAAGTAGCTATTATGAACTAAATGGAATGCCTCATATTTTGTTGGTCGGAACAAATATTAACATTTAGAGAAGGGGTACGCGAAACCAAGTAGGATGCACAAGAGATTGATATTTGTGTCATCGCACCAGGTTCACTGGCCCCTCCTCCAAGTGTATAGGTGACCAAGCATTCTAATCATCGGCATTCTGAAAAACCAAAGCAAATGGAATGACGATGGCCTCATACATTGTTGGTCGAAACAAATATGAACATCCCGGGATGGCGTAAGTGAGGCCAGGTAGGATGCACAAGAGATTGATACTTGTGCCATCACACCAGGCTCACTTGCGTCACCCCGGGGTCCTCTGTTGACCGAACATTCTAATCATCGGCACTAAAATGGAAGAAAGGGCAATGCAATTAAGAAGTGCCAACTCAAATAAGAGACAAGTAGCTATTATGAACTAATTGGAATGCCTCATATTTTGTTGGTCGGAACAAATATGAACATTTAGAGAAGGCGTCAGTGAAACCAAGTAGGATGCACAAGAGATTGATATTTGTGTCATCGCACCAGGTTCACTGGCCCCTCCTCCAAGTGTATAGGTGACCAAACATTCTAATCATCGGCATTCTGAAAAACCAAAGCAAATGGAATGACGATGGCCTCATACATTGTTGGTCGAAACAAATATGAACATCCCGGGATGGCGTAAGTGAGGCCAGGTAGGATGCACAAGAGATTGATACTTGTGCCATCACACCAGGCTCACTTGCGTCACCCCGGGGTCCTCTGTTGACCGAACATTCTAATCATCGGCATTCTGAAAAACCAAAGCAAATGGAATGACGAGGGCCTCATACATTGTTGGTCAAAACAAATTTTAACATTCAGGGATGGAGTAAGCGAGGCCAGGTAGGATGCACAAGACATGGATATTTGTGCCATCACACCAGGCTTGCTTGCTCCACCCCCGAGTGTACAAGTGACCAACCATTCTAATCATCGGCATATGTAAACAAAATTAACGACCAAATCAAGTGCGGAAAACGACAGAGCCATATATATAAGTTCACAAACATAGCCGAACTAGTAATTAAACAGACATGCAAGTAAAGTGATGGATAAAGTTTATTACAACACAAGCTCGTCTTTAGTTCACAACTACATAACTAGGCTCGCACATCAAGACTCGGCTAAAGGGACTTAGGAGCGTGGATAAAACCGCCGCCTTTCTTCAAGCACATCCATGAGCGGTAGTCGTCACCCTGCATTTGGAGCATTGTGTCTATTTCACTGTTCGACGGTTGATAACCGGCATAGAACTCCCCCGCGCTTCTAATGACATCTTGAAAGATGATTTCACAGAACTCTACTTGGATGCGAAAGAACTCTTGCTTGATGCCGTCGTCAGGGACCCGCGACAATTTGTTGGCCCAGTCTCTGCTCAGGTAGCATAAGCTGCTGCTGGTCCCGTATGAACTTATCCATGTGATAGAGGGCGTAGTAGGCATCCTTGTTACTAGAAGGCGTCTTCTTGACGTAGGGAAACTTTGTTTGGTGCTTGAACACATGCTTCCCGTACCTAACATTTGGCCTCTGCATGTGGCCTTTCGCTTTGACGTAGCCATTGAGAGCATCATCAAGTACGGCCTTGACATTCGTGTAGTCCGTGGTTGACTCACCGTCCGCATCGAGGTATGTGGCCACGAAATGTTTCGGGGTTATGGAGATGAGTGTGCAGGTTTTGTCTCTGCGTAGAACACATAATGTTTAAGAACATGACGATTGAAATCTAAAAAAATCACGAGTTAAGACCGGTACGGTCAGGGGTGACTTACTCAGGAAATACAGGCAGGAGGAGGTTACACTTCTTCTGGTTCGCTAGAAAGAAGTCTTTGAGGTATCCACTCGCGACTGCCCGGTCTCCGGCGGTGGCCAAGTGGATGGCACGCATGTAGAAGGGGTCGGCTATCGTGATGTCCGGGATGTTGTTTCTAATGATCCGCATCGCCTTGCTGAGCGAGTATAGGCGAATGAAGGTGTAGTGCAGCGGATAACTGTTCAGCATGGCGAAGATGTCATCATACCGCAGGAAGATCTTCTCCGCGTAGCCACTATCGACAAAGCCATGGCCCGAGGGCACCTTGGCAACATACACTGGGTATCCATGATCTTTCTCCCTGATACGCCGCTCCTCCATAAACTGAATACCGTCAACCAGAGATTGCATAGGACCGGGTACAGCATCGTACAATCTTTGAATTAGCATCCGCTCACCTGACACATGCACCCTCGACTCGATATTCTTGGGCACTGGTGGCCCGTCCTGAGCACGGATCGGTGTCGGCTGGCTGGCAGACTTGTCGTCCTTCTTCTTTTTTTTCAGTCCCTTCGGCTTCGTATTTATTGGGACTGCATTCTCCTCTTCGCAAGCCTTCTTCAGTGTGTTAGGACTGATAACACTTCTCACCTCGGCTATCGGCTGAGTCTCGGTGAAGTCGGCAGCTGGAGGCGTCTCCAGAGAACAGAATAGGCGCCGCTTGTTGCAATAGGTTTTCCCCTCGGCGGCAGCTTGAGAGGGTTGGCTACTGAGATCGTAGTCCGCCCCAAAATCGAAGTGGCAATCCAGGTTGGCGAACGTACTATCCTCGTCCGGACCATCGTTCGGATCCTGTGCCATATGCATGTCCTCGTCGGCTGATGGAGGCACCGTTGGGGTGGTCTTGCCATGGCTTGGCGCCGGCACGGCTTGGGGTGCTGTCCGTGGGGTGGTGTCGCTCGCCCCCAAACGAATCTGGCTCTTTGGCCAAACCATGGACCAATTGAAGCATTGGTGGAGGGTAAGGACCTCATCTGCGTCAGCGCCATGGGGTTGAAAGGGAGGTACCACGTCGTCATAGCCACTAAGCACCCGAACCAGTTGAATCCTATACACGTCGGGTGCCATGGGTACACCGTGTAACTGGCGGTTGCTCGGTTGAACGATTTTGGCCTTGGCAACATCGATCAACTCGCCGTTCACAAAATGCAGGAGAGTGCATGGGACGTCGGCGGCGGCACCCTGCGGAAAACATGTAGGGCGTTAGGGATGGCTAGCGTAGTCAAAGGAAAGGATATGGAAGTCATCGGAGACGAGGGTTGGTTACCGTGATGGCGTCCAGCTCGGCTAAGGTCGAGGCACCGCCGGCGGCGGGCGTGCCACTGATGGAGTGGCCGCTTGTTGGCGCGGTGTCGGGCGGCGTATTATCCGCAGCGACGGGTGCATTGAGCTGAAGTAATGGCGCTGCAGGAGACACCAAGGTTGGCGCCGCCGGAGCCACCAAGGTTGGCGCCGCGGGAGCCACCAATGTTGGCGCCGCCGGAGACACCATTGTTGCCGCCTGCGGACTCACCGATGGCTCCACGTTGTGGGAGTTGCTGCCCGTGAAACTGGGAACCGGGGGAGGCCCCTTTTTTCCTCCCCTATACCAGGCGTCCAGACCGGCAACCAAGGTAGGGATGATGGAGCTAAGCGTCGTGCCCACTTGGTCCTCCACTTGCTGTCGTTGCGTCCTCTGTTGGGTCTCCACGATATGTTGCACTTGTTGGCGCACTTGCTCATCGACCAATGTCTCGACCAATGTCGGGATCTGCGCAACTTGTGCCTTGAGATGTGCGACCTCCTTCTCATCGATGGTGGCCTTTTTCTCCTTTTTCCCCGACTTATAGTATTCTGACCATTTCATAGAGCATCCTTCGCCGACCACACGACCAGCCGACGTCGGCTTACTTAATGGATCCCTCTTCTTGTGGGCATTCAACGACATATTTAAAGGGTTGTCCCAAGGGGCACACTGCGAGGAGCTCGTGGACCCCGCGCCGCTACTAGCTTCCTTTTCACTTTCCGCAGTGAGCTCCTTAGCCTACGGGAGGAACATGCATGAACCATTTAGAAATTTGGATTCATCAATAAGAATGCAACCATAAAGGAGCTAATTAAGCGGGTGCATTCCTTACCAGAAGAGCCTCAAACTCCTTCACATCCGGAGTGGTGGTGAGCTCCTTTGTTTTCGGGTCAATACGGTACCGGGCCAGGAGAAAGTTCCTGGTTTGCTTGTTTTTGTATTGCGGGAAGAGGGGCTCGAGGCCGTTCTTCACACGCTCCTCATCCGCGGCGTCCCATTTCGGTTGCGCCACCCTAAAACCGCCAGGACCAAGTTTGTGGGTGCCTAAGTTCAGTTTTCGCATGTCCTTCCCCCACTGACTAGAATCCGACGTTGACTCGCTCTCGCACTTGATCTTGAAATCAGCGTAGTCTTGCTCGGTGATCGAGGGATTTGACTCCTTGATCTTCTCGTAACTCTCACCACTATTAATCATTTTCTTCACAAGGTTCCTCCAACTAGCGAGGGCGGTGCTCATCTTCGTGAGGGCGGCATTGTGCACTTTGTTCCGCATGAGATGCTTTTCTGAGCAGTCCACCGGGAACTCGTATCGTTTGTGCAGCTTCTTGAAGAGGAGGGTGCGCAAATTCGCTCGGTCAGGATGCCTGAGGTTCTCGGTGTTGATCGAGACCGTGCTCCGGAGGATGCACCCGAGTTGGGCCGAGTACCCTTTGACTAACTCAGGGGGTGTCGTTGGTTGCCCACTGGCGTTCACTTCAGTGAATGCCTGCTTCACGGTGCTGAGCACATTTGGGAGACGCTCCCTCCGTAGCTTCTTCGGTTTGCCGGTGTCATCCTCGCCGGCACCATCCGTGGTGTGGTCATCCTCGCCGGCACCATCCGTGGTGTGGTCATCCTCGCCGGCACCATCAGTGGTGTCATCGTCGGCGGCATCTTCCGCTCGGTACTCTGGATCGGTGCCATCATCCTCGCCATCGTCACGGCGAGGTTGTGACTCCATCACCTCCATTTCAACGGTTCGCATCCAAAATGGCTTGCTGCCGCTGCCGCCGTCCTCATCGTTGTCGGCCATGTTCGAACTAAGTAGGAAAAAATGCATAAATTAGCGCAAGATTTCACGGAAAAATTGGGCATGACCTATGCTAATTTATGTACATATGAGTGCCCCATTTTCACCGAAACGGAAATGAATCAACATTTCGGCGATAATGGGCAACTCTGTCGATCCCTGCACAAGAATATGACACAAATACACCAGGAAAACAATCCACCAGCTGAGCACCATGGCACATACACAATTGTTCCTCCATATACACCATATGCATCAGCTAACCATGGGCAGTACAGGAAGCAGCAAGCAGCAAGCAGCTAGCAGCTAGCAGCAGTAGCAAGCAGCAACAAGCACCATCAGCACCAACAGCAAGCACCATCAGCACTAGTTGCACCAGCAGCAAGCACTAGTAGCACCAGCAGCAAGCACCATCAGCACCAACAGCAAGCACCATCAGCACCGGCAGCAAGCACTAGTAGTAGCAAGCACCAGGAGCACCAACAGCAAGCACCATCAGCAACATCAGCACCAGGAGAGGTGAGGTGTTGCTCACCGTGAGTCGCGTGGAGTCACCGAGAGGTGAGATGTTGCTCACCGTGAGTCGCGTGGAGTCGCCGAGAGGTGAGGTGTTGCTCCGGGTCGAGGAAGATCAGGTCAGGTGCTCAAGTTCCAGGAAGTAGCAGCAACATACACACCTAGCAGCATTAAAATCAGCATTAAAAAGGAATCAAATAAATGGAAACTTTACATAGGAAAATGACACTACAGACTATGGCCAGAATCAGATAGCATCAAGCAATGTTCAGTATGCCAATTTTCCCTTTTTTCACACAATATTCAGTATGCCAATGTTCAGCAAGCAACTCTCTCTCACTCTCTACATACCAAACAGAGAAGCTTTCTTTTTTCACACTTGTTACAATGCCAATTTTGAAGGTTTGCCAATGGGCTCTATAACAAAATGAATGATTTTACAATGCATTTGTTCTAAAAATAGAGGATATGTAACCTAACAGCAGCAACCTATCTAGCAGCAGCAACCTATCTAGCAACAGCAACAACACCAAGCAGTAGCAACCTATCTAGCAGCAACAACAACACCAAGTAACAGCGGTAACCTATCTAACATTAACAATATCTGAATGGACTTTTATTGCTTAAAGTGTACTTTACATGTAACAATGCTCTTAATAGCATGCAATTGTGAGTTACTAAGCAGCAGGCTTGCAGTTCAAGGTGTTCAAATTTCACTTGTGAGTTACTAAGCAGCAGCAATTGTGAGTTACTAAACAACAACCTAACAGGAGCAGCAGCAATTTTCCATGATTTTCCCCCTTCCTTTCTTGCTACACTACCAAGAGTCCAAGATCAATGGAAATGCTGCTGCCTTTATGATATGCATATAACCAGAGACATAGCATAGACATATTCATATTCATTGTCAAAATTACAGAGAGCATTCCTATGAACTTCTTTTGTGAAATCAAAATTACAGAGAGCATTCCTATGAACTCTATAAAGGGTACAACATCAAGCTTATTAGAGGGCTACCTTGGAGGATGCGGCGGCGGTCTTCTGCAGCGGCGTGAGCAGTCGAGGGCGACGGCGACGTGCTTGTCCTGCTCCTGCTCCAAGCCTTGCAAATTTTCAAAATAAAAATTCAGTAAGCTTTGAACTCCAAAAATAAAAGAGCTACAGCAGCCTAGCAGCCTTAAAAATCAGTAACAAATCAGTATAAAATGTGAACTTTAAGGACCTAGCAGCAGCAGCAATCAACCTAGCAACTAACAGCAACCTAACAACCTAGCAGCAGCAAGCAAGCTAACAACCTAGCAACAGCAACAAGCAAAAAATACCCAATTTTACAGCCCTAGCAAGCAGCAGCAGCATCAAGCAAGCAAGCAACCTAGCAGCAGCAGCAGCAAGCAAGCAACCTAGCAGCAGCAGCAACCAAGCAACCTAGAAAGTAGCATTTCAAGCAGCATCACTGGCATTTGGTGTGATTTTTCATCTATTTTTATTTAATTAACAATATTGACATTTGGCTCCAGCATTTGGCTCAAGCTATCATCCAAGGCAACATCTTATAAAAGGAAATTAGCAACCTTTTCTTTTGCTCTCTGACTAGGAAATTTTTAGCATCTAAATTATATGCAGTAGATGTCAGTAGATGGATACACTAGCAGTAGCAAGCTAGCAAGCACATAGCAGCAACACTACATGTGTACCATATTGTTTAATTTTTTCTTATCTTCAGTATTTTTGCTTTCTTCTTTCTTGCAGCAGCTCGAGCATGCACTAGCTAGTAGCAGCAGCAAGCTACCAACAACATCAAGCAAGCAAGCAAATAGTACTGCAAGGGCAAGCATCTTTAAGTTGAATTAACTTGCAGTTTAGTTGAATTAGGATTTAGTTGAATACTACTGCAAAATTATTAGTAGTGTGCATATTATAAATTCATTGTAAGTGAAGGAACATGGTTGAACAGTAGAGTACATGAGCAATTACAGAGGAGGGGGAGCAGCAGCAAGCAGTTAACACCGAGCAGCAAGAGGAGGAGGGGCATCAGCGGCACTGGCTACCTTGGAAGGATGCGGCAACGGCGTCAACGGTCGAGGGCGGCGCTGCGTGCTTCTCCAGCTGCTGCTCCACGACGCACGCGTGGTGTGCTGCTCCTCCGCGGCGAGGTCGGGGATGAGGTGCTGCTTGATGACCCACAAGTATAGGGGGTGTATCGTAGTATCTTCGATAAGTAAGAATGTCGATCCCAACGAGGATTCACTGTAAATGCTCACAGACAAGTATTCAGGGAGTTTTGATGTAACAGATGAATAAAGTACGAGTAAGTAAAGTGCGAGAGTAACAATTGCAGCGAGTGGCCCAATCCTTTTTAGCACAAAGGACAAGCCGGTTTGTTTACTTATAATGACCAAACGTTCTCGAGGACACACGGGATTTTAGTCTAGTGCTTTCGCTACATACGGCTAATTAATCTTCATTGTTTTGATAAGTGTTGTGTGGGTGAACCTGTGCTAATGTACCGCCCTTCCTAGGACTAATACATACTTGTGATTATACCCCTTGCAAGCATCCGCAACTACAAGAAAGTAATTAAGATAAATCTAACCACATCCTTAAACTCTGAGATCCTGCTATCCCTCCTGCATCGATATACCAACGGGGGTTTAGGTTTCTGTCACTCCGGCAACCCCGCAATTGGCAAAAAGGTGAAGTGTCGTGTAGTCGAGGTTCACACGACACCACTAGAAGAATAACACCACAACTTAAATATCATAACATTGAATATTACTCAACCATACTTCACTACTAACATTTAGACTTCACCCATGTCCTCAAGAACTAAACAAACTACTCACAAGACATTGATACGCGTACAGCACGCGTCCGTTGGGAACCCCAAGAGGAAGGTGTGATGCGTACAGCGGCAAGTTTTCCCTCAGTATGAAACCAAGGTTTATCGAACCAGTAGGAGCCAAGAAGCACGTTTAAGGTTGATGGCAGCGGGATGTAGTGCGGCGCAACACCAGGGATTCCGGCGCCAACGTGGAACCTGCACAACACAACCAAAGTACTTTGCCCCAACGAAACAGCGAGGTTGTCAATCTCACCGGCTTGCTGTAACAAAGGATTAGATGTATAGTGTGGATGATGATTGTTTGCAGAAAACAGTAAAACAGTATTGCAGTAGATTGTATTTCAGTATAGAGAATTGGACCGAGGTCCACAGTTCACTAGAGGTGTCTCTCCCATAAGATAAACAGCATGTTGGGTGAACAAATTACAGTTGGGCAATTGACAAATAAAGAGGGCATGACCATGCACATACATATTATGATGAGTATTGTGAGATTTAATTGGGCATTACGACAAAGTACATAGACCGCTATCCAACATGCATCTATGCCTAAAAAGTCCACCTTCAGGTTATCATCCGAACCCCCTCCAGTATTAAGTTGCTAACAACAGACAATTGCATTAAGTATTGCGCGTAATGTAATCAGTAACTACGTCCTCGAACATAGCACTAATGTTTTATCCCTAGTGGCAACAACACATCCATAATCTTAGAGATTTCTGTCACTTCCCCAGATTCACGGAGACATGAACCCACTATCGAGCATAAATACTCCCTCTTGGAGTTACAAGCATCTACTTGGCCAGAGCATCTACTAGTAACGGAGAGCATGCAAGATCATAAACAACACATAGACATAACTTTGATAATCAACATAACAAGTATTCTCTATTCATCGGATCCCAACAAACGCAACATATAGAATTACAGATAGATGATCTTGATCATGTTAGGCAGCTCACAAGATCCAACAATGAAGCACAATGGGGAGAAGACAACCATCTAGCTACTGCTATGGACCCGTAGTCCAGGGGTAGACTACTCACACATCACTCCGGAGGCGACCATGGCGGCGTAGAGTCCTCCGGGAGATGAATCCCCTCTCCGGCAGGGTGCCGGAGGCGATCTCCTGAATCCCCCGAGATGGGATTGGCGGCGGCGGCGTCTCAGTAAGGTTTTCCGTATCGTGGCTCTCGGTACTGGGGGTTTCGCGACGGAGGCTTTAAGTAGGCGGAAGGGCAGGTCAGGGGGCCACACGAGGGCCCCACACTACAGGTCGGCGCGGCCAAGGGCCAGGCCGCGCCGCCCTAGGGTGTGGCCACCTCGTGGCCCCACTTCGTCTCCTCTTCGGTCTTCTAGAAGCTTCGTGGCAAAATAGGACCCTGGGCGTTGATTTCGTCCAATTCCGAGAATATTTCGTTACTAGGATTTCTGAAACCAAAAATAGCAGAAAATAGCAACTGGCACTTCGGCATCTTGTTAATAGGTTAGTTCCAGAAAATGCACGAATATGACATAAAGTGTGCATAAAACATGTAGATAACATCAATAATGTGGCATGGAACATAAGAAATTATCGATACATCGGAGACGTATCATACGTCATATGGAACATGATCAGAGGTGATATGATGATGAATAACAATCTGAACATAAACCTTGGTCCAACGGTTTCACTCAATAGCATCAACAACAAGTAGAAATCAACACCGGGAGAGTTTCCCCTATCAAACAATCAAGATGAAACCCAAATTGTTACAGCGGTGACGATGTGCAGCGGTGGAGACGGCGGTGATGATGATGAAGATGATGATGATGGTGATGGAGATGATGTCCAGCTCGATGACGGTGACGATGGCGTCGATTTCCCCCTCCGGGAGGGAATTTCCCCGGCGGATCTCAGCCTGCCGGAGAGCTCTTTTCTCTCTCGTGTTCTCCGCCCCGCAGAGGCGGCTGTGACTCTTCGCGAGGTACCCTCTGGAGCTTAGGTTTTCGGGAGGAAGGCGTACGCGAAGAAAAGGAGGCGAGAGGGGGCTGTGGGCCCCCTCCTCACAGGGCGGCGCGACCAGGCCTTGGGCCACGCCGGCCTATGAGGTGGGCCCACCTCGGGTCCCCTCGGCTCCCCCTTCTGGCTCTCTTCGTCTTCTGGAAAAATAGGATTTTTCATATAATTTCCGTCAACTGTTGATCTTCCGAAATATTGTATTCTGACAGCGCTTTTTCCAGCAGAATCCTGACTCCGGTGCGCGATCCTCCAATAATCATGAATCATGCAAAATAGATGAAATAACATAAGTATCATCTCCAAATATGAAATATATCAATGAATAACAGCAAATTATGATATAAAATAGTGATGCAAATTGGACGTATCAACTCCCCCCAAGCTTAGACTTCACTTGTCCCCAAGCGAAACTGAACTCGGTAAACAGGACCACATGTTTATGGAGTGAAGAGTCGATAAATAAAATACGGACAAGAAGCATCATATTCATTCAGACAAGACATTCTAGTAAACAACTTCCTCATATAACTCAACTTGAAACAAGTATAAGGTAATCACAAATAAAGGTGCATAAGAAATCATAGTTGGTGATGGCAAACTTCGTTCTTGGTCAGAGAACAATTAACAGGTTATTCTTATCTATCGAGCAGCGCTCTCATGTTAAAGTTTATATGGCACAACTTGCATACTCAATCATAATAGTCTCCTCATGATCATTGATAACTTGCAAAGCTATATTCATTTAGATAAAACTTGTACTAAACAAGGAAGAGTAAAAGACATGATGAAACAAATCACAATATAATGGTTTGATCACAACAACTCAAATGCTTGCTTAAGATGGAGGGAAATAGGTTTACTGACTCAACATAAAGTAAAAGACAGGCCCTTCGCAGAGGGAAGCAGGGATTAAATCATGTGCTAGAGCTTTTTCAGTTTTGAAATCATATAAAGAGAGTAAAAGTAACATTTTGAGAGGTGTTTGTTGTTGTCAACGACTGGTAGCAGGTACTCTAACCCCCTTGCCAGACAAACTCTCGAAGAGCGGCTCCCATAAAGTTTTATTTTGGGTTGGCACTCCTTCCAACCTTTGCTTTCACAAACCATGGCTAACCGAATCCTCGGGTGCCTGCCAACAATCTCATACCATGAAGGAGTGCCTTTTTATTTTAGTTTTATTATGATGACACTCCTCCCCTCCTTGCTTTCTCAAGCCATGGCTAACCGAATCCTTCGGGTGCCGTCCAACAATCACATACCATGGAGGAGTGTCTATTTAGGTTAATTAATTTGGGACTGGGAATCCCATTGCCAGCTCTTTTTGCAAAATTATCTGATAAGCGGATGAAGCCACTAGTCCATTGGTGAAAGTTGCCCAACAAGATTGAAAGATAAAACACCACATACTTCCTCATGAGCTATAAAACATTGACACAAATAAGAGATAGTAAATTTTGAATTGTTTAAAGGTAGCACACGAAGTATTTACTTGGAATGGCAGAAAATACCATGTAGTAGGTAGTTATGGTGGACACAAATGGCATAGGTTTGGGTTGAGGTTTGGATGTACGAGAAGCATTCCCTCTCAGTACAGGTCTTTGTCTAGCAAGGTTAATTAGCAAGCACAAGAGTTGAGGGAAACAAACAAATATACATGTGATAGGAATAATCATGCATCTTTCTTGTAGGCACAAACAATTTTAACTTCAGAATAATAATAAGCTATGAGCTAACAAGAAAGAAAGACAATGAAACAACTACATGTATTTCTCTTTTCTACTTAAACCTCAAGGTGTTGTTGCAATTGACCAATGCTAAGCTTGCCAAAACCAAATAGATTTATTCAATGCTCCCAAAGTGATACCAATACTAATAACAAGATCAATCATATAATAAGGATTGCAAACTAAAATAAGATGTGCAATATGTAAATGATAAGACTTCTCATTAATATTCCATAACGATAACTCACACCAAGGGATACATAGACAACCAACTAAAGGAGAGATACTTCCACACTGCAACCCATCTTATATGATAACTTCCCTACTCATGATATGACACTACTTAATAGTAAAAAGTAAAAGGTAGTGATGATGTGATACCGCGGCACTCCCCAAGCTTGGAACAAACCAAGGGGATGCCAATACTGATGATGAATTACTCCTTCGGCGATGGTGGTGATGAATTCCCATCATCAGACTTCCAAGGAAGAGGCTCTCCATCAACAAACGACATCTTGGTCTCGGGAATCCTGAAACTAGTAGCATGGATTATGTGTTTAAACCTGTTTTCATACTCACAGTTCTGATTCTGAACGTCATAGAGTTGAGCTTGGAGTTTGTTGGTGGTGTCGTGAAGTGAGAGGATGTCGCCCCATAGCTTTGCAGTTTCCTTCTCGTGTTCAGCAATGAGTTTAGACACAATCTTGTGGAAGATATCCACCTCACGCTCAACCATCTTCTTGTAGTTGAAGACCTCTTGTTCTAGCTTCTCCATCCTGTCTTCCAAGCTTCCTTCTCCCTTAGGACCCTGGACATCTTTGATCTGCAGCTCCCCATCAACGAGCAGCAACTCCTTGGGGTGCATCCTCAGCTCGTTCATGTACAAGTTGTCGACGTCCTTGCAGGAGCTGTCCTTCGGAGTTTCCGACGAAGACATGATACCTCTAGATCCGAAGCAAATCCTGGCAGAAACAACTCGAAACAAAACACGTCGAGAAAATGATATACAGACCTCCAGGGGTCCGGGGGATTATATAGCAGGAATTTTTATGTCATAAGGAAAGTACCAGGTCGAACCGGAATCGGAGAGAGGCGACGAGGCGGCCAGCTCATAGGGCGGCGCGGCCTGGCTGGGGCCCGCGCCGGCCTATGGGGGCACGCCCTCGTGCGTCTCCTCCACTCCGTTTCGATCTCGTAATTTTTCATATTTTTCAAAAACAGCAAAAATATTGTTCGGAAAGTAAATCACGAACTTTTTATTACCTGTACTGTTACCTATTCAAAGTCGAGTTCTGGTGGACTGTCGATTTGACCTTTGATGAAAGCCTCCGGTGTTTCCACTCGAATAATATCAACATCTACATTATAAGAATCACCTGAGATATAATGCTTGAGTCTTTGTCCATTCACCACTTGTGTGGCATTGCCTTGGAGAGAGCTAATTTTAATTGCTCCTGAACGATACACCTCCTCAACAACATATGGTCCTTCCCATTTCGAGAGTAATTTCCCTGCAAAGAATCTGAGACGAGACCGATACAATAGGACTTTATCCCCAATATTAAATTCTCTTTTGATAATCCTTCTATAATGCCATTTCTTAACTTTCTCTTTAAAGAGTTTATCATTTTCATAAGCTTCACTTCTCCATTCATCTAGAGAACTTAATTGCAGCAACCTCTTATTACCGGCTAGTTTAGGATCTTTATTTAGTTCTCTAACAGCCCAATAAGCTTTGTGCTCTAGTTCTAAAGGTAAATGACAAGCTTTTCCATAAACCATTTTATAAGGTGACATTCCCATGGGATTTTTATAAGCAGTTCTATAAGCCCATAGTGCTTCCTTCAATTTACTAGCCCAATTCTTTCTAGTTTTATTAACAGTCTTTTGCAAGATAGATTTAGTTTCTCTATTTGATAGTTCTACTTGCCCACTAGTTTGAGGATGATTAGCGGAAGCAATTCTATGATTAATACCATATTTAGCCAGAGTTTTCCTAAAACCACCATGAATAAAATGAGAACCTCCATCCGTCATAATATATCTAGGAACTCCAAATCGAGAGAAAAATAATATCTAAAATCATTCTTAAAGAGGTCTCACCATCAGCACTTTTTGTAGGTATGGCTTCCACCCATTTAGTAACATAATCAACAGCGACAAGTATATGAGTGTTACCTTCCGAAGAGGGAAAAGGTCCCATGAAGTCAAATCCCCAACAATCAAACGGTTCAATAACAAGAGTATAATTCATAGGCATTTCATTGTGTCTAGAGATATTACCAACCCTTTGACATTCATCACAAGATAAAATAAACTTCCTTGCATCTTTGAAGAGAGTTGGCCAATAAAAACCTGATTGTAGAACCTTTTGCGCGGTTCTATCTCCAGCGCGATGTCCTCCATAAGCACTATCATGACATTTACTCAATATCTCTTGTTGTTCATATTCGGGAACACATCTTCGCAGAATACCATCCACTCCTTCTTTATATAAGTGTGGGTCATCCCAAAAATAATGCCTTAAATCATAAAAGAATTTCCTCCTTTGCTGGGCTGAAAAGGTTGGAGGCAAGTACTTGGAAACAATAAAGTTAGCATAATCAGCATACCAAGGACTGTCTCGCGAGCTCACCTTTATTACAGCCAATTGTTCATTTGGAAAACTATCATTAACAGGAACAGGATCATAAGCAATATTTTCCAATCTAGACAAATTATCAGCAATAGGATTATCAGCACCTTTCCTATCTACAATATGCAAATCAAATTCTTGCAACAGAAGTACCCATCTAATAAGCCTCGGCTTAGCATCTTTCTTTTGCATAAGGTATCTGATTGCAGCATGATCAGTATGAATAGTAACTTTTGAATCAACAATATAAGATCTAAACTTATCACAAGCAAAGACTACAGCTAACAATTCTTTTTCAGTAGTAGCATAATTTCTTTGAGTAGCATCAAGGGTTTTACTAGCATAATGAATAAAATTCAATTTTTTATCTACTCGCTGTCCAAGAACAGCGCCTACAGAAAAATCACTAGCATCACACATAATTTCAAATGGTAAGTTCCAGTCAGGAGGTTCAACTATAGGAGCAGTTGTTAAGGCTTTCTTTAGAGTTTCAAAAGCTTCCTTACAATCATCATCAAAAACAAAAGGTACATCTTTTTGAAGAAGATTAGTAAGGGGCTTTGAAATCTTGGAGAAGTCTTTAATAAACCTCCTATAAAACCCAGCATGACCAAGAACACTACGAATACCTTTAATATCCCTAGGATAGGGCATCTTCTCAATGGCTTCAACTTTAGCTCTATCAACTTCAATACCTCTCTCGGAAATTTTATGTCCCAATACAATTCCTTCATTAACCATAAAGTGGCATTTCTCCCAATTAAGAACAAGGTTAGTTTCTTCACATCTCTGCAAAACTTTATCGAGGTTTCTCAAGCAATTATCAAAAGAATTTCCATAGACAGAAAAATCATCCATGAATACCTCTACAATACTCTCGCAAAAGCCATGAAAAATAGCAGACATGCATCTTTGAAAAGTAGCAGGAGCATTACATAAACCAAAAGGCATATGTCTATAAGCATAAGTTCCATAGGGACAAGTGAAAGTGGTTTTCTCTTGATCCTTAGTTTTAACAGCAATTTGTGAAAACCCAGAATAACCATCAAGAAAGCAAAAGTGAGTATTTTTAGATAACCTTTCTAACATTTGATCAATAAAAGGCAAAGGGTAATGATCTTTCTTAGTAACTTTATTAACTTTTCGATAATCAATGCACATTCTATACCCTACAACTACTCTTTGAGGTATGAGCTCATCATTATCATTTGGCACAACAGTCATTCCTCCTTTCTTAGGAACACAATGCACAGGACTAACCCATCTACTATCAGCAATAGGATATATAATACCAGCTTCAAGAAGTCTTAATACCTCATTTCTTACCACATCCTTCATCTTAGGAATTAGACAACGCTGAGGTTCAACAACAAGCTTCGCATCATCTTCCATATTAATGGCGTGTTGGCAAATAGAGGGAGAAATCCCCTTCAAGTCATCAAGAGTGTAGCCAATGGCACCTCGGTGTTTCTTCAGTATTTCCAATAACCTTTCTTCTTCAAACTCTGAAAGCTTAGAACTAATAATAACAGGATATATTTTCTTATCATCAATATGAGCATATTTAAGATTATCAGGCAATGGTTTTAAATCAAAGACAGGATCTTCCTTTGGTGGTGGTGTTGTACCCAGATCTTCTACCGGTAAATCATGCTTAAGAATAGGTTGACGAAGGAAAATTTCATCAAGCTCATCTCTTTCTTCCCTAAAAACTTCACTCTCACTATTCTCCAAATGTTCCTGCAAAGGATTACTAGGAGCAAGAGCAATAGATGCACACTGTTCAACTTTAAAATCATTATTAGGCGAATCAATTTTATAAGGAGTTTTGGTAAATTTAGAGAAGTTAAACTCATAAGATTCACCAGCAAATTTAGTCAAAATTTTCTCTTTCTTGCAATCTATAATAGCTCCACAAGTATTTAGAAAAGGTCTACCAAAAATGATAGGACAATATTTACTAGCAGCAGAACCAAGTACCAAAAAGTCAGCAGGATATTTAATCTTACCGCATAGAACTTCCACATCTCGAACAATACCAATTGGAGAAATAGTTTCTCTATTAGCCAGCCGAATAACCACATCAATATCTTCAAGTTCACAAGAACCAATTTCGTGCATAATCTCCGTGTAAAGCTCATAAGGAATAGCACTAATACTTGCACCAATATCACATAAACCATAATAACAATGATCTCCAATTCTAACAGATAGCATAGGAACACTAGCTTGCTTGGACTTATTAGGATGTGAAACAATGTTATAGGCATCTTCACAGAAAATAATATGACCATCCTCCACATTTTCAGTCACAAGATCTTTAACTATTGCAACAGCAGGTTCAACTTTTATTTGTTCTTCAGGTTCTATAGGTTTCTTTTCACTTTTATGAACCGCACTATTTATAACAGAGTACTCCTTCATTTTAGCAGGGAAAGGAGTTTTTTCAATATAAGCTTCAGGAATAACATGATCAACAGTTTCAACTACAACACATTTATTTATAGATGAATCAATTTTATCTTTATACGGTTCATGATACTTATCAAAATTCTTCTTAGGCAATTCATAATGAGAGGCAAAAGCTTTATAAAGATTTGCAGCAACTTGAGAATCAAGACCATAAGTAGCACTCATATTACGAAATTTATCAGTATCCATAAAAGCTTCAATGCATTTATAATCATAATTTATACCTGATTCTCTATCTTTGTCGTTCTCCCATCCTTCAGTATTTTCCTGGATCCGATTAAGAAGGTCCCTTTTAAACTCTTCCTTGTTGCGCGTGAATGATCCAGAACAAGAAGTATCCAGCAAGGTCTTGTCTTCAAAAGAAAGTCTTGCATAGAAATTATCAATAATAAAATTACCAGGAAGCTCATGAATGGGGCATTTGAGCATTAAAGACTTCAATCTCCCCCACGCTTGGGCAATACTCTCTCCATCATGAGGCCAAAAATTATATATGCGGTTCCGATCTTTGTGAATTTCACTTGGAGGATAGAACTTAGAATAAAACCGGGGTACAATATCATTCCATTCAAGAGAATCCCCATTATCCAGTAATTTATACCAATGCGCCGCTTTACCAGACAGCGATATAGAGAATAGTTTCTTCCTCACTTCATCCATAGCAATACTTGCACACTTGAATAAGCCGCATAATTCATGTAAGAACAGTAAATGATCTCCAGGGTGGACAGTTCCATCCCCTGTATAACCGTTACCCACTACACGTTCAATAATTTTCATAGGTATTTTGTATGGTATTTCTTCCTCACCTGGTGCCTCATCCACTACCTTTGCAGTAGTAGTAGATTTCCCAAATAAAAACTCAAGAGAAGATCTCTCCATAACGAATTATGGCAGCAGGCAGAGATAAAATCAGCACAAACAGTAGAAATTTCCCTTACCAATTCCACTTACCAATAGCGCTTCACTCCCCGGTAACGGCGCCAGAAAATAGTCTTGATGACCCACAAGTATAGGGGGTGTATCGTAGTATCTTCGATAAGTAAGAATGTCGATCCCAACGAGGAGCAGAAGGTGTTGACAAGCAGTTTCGATGAAGGATTCACTGTAAATGCTCACAGACAAGTATTCAGGGAGTTTTGATGTAACAGATGAATAAAGTACGAGTAAGTAAAGTGCGAGAGTAACAATTGCAGCGAGTGGCCCAATCCTTTTTAGCACAAAGGACAAGCCGGTTTGTTTACTTATAATGACCAAACGTTCTCGAGGACACACGGGATTTTAGTCTAGTGCTTTCGCTACATACGGCTAATTAATCTTCATTGTTTTGATAAGTGTTGTGTGGGTGAACCTGTGCTAATGTACCGCCCTTCCTACGACTAATACATACTTGTGATTATACCCCTTGCAAGCATCTGCAACTACAAGAAAGTAATTAAGATAAATCTAACCACAGCCTTAAACTCTGAGATCCTGCTATCCCTCCTGCATCGATATACCAACGGGGGTTTAGGTTTCTGTCACTCCGGCAACACCGCAATTGGCAAACGAGTACAAGATGCATTCCCCTAGGCCCATAAAGGTGAAGTGTCGTGTAGTCGACGTTCACACGACACCACTAGAAGAATAACACCACAACTTAAATATCATAACATTGAATATTACTCAACCATACTTCACTACTAACATTTAGACTTCACCCATGTCCTCAAGAACTAAACGAACTACTCACGAGACATCATATGGAACATGATCAGAGGTGATATGATGATGAATAACAATCTGAACATAAACCTTGGTCCAACGGTTTCACTCAATAGCATCAATAACAAGTAGAAATCAACACCGGGAGAGTTTCCCCTATCAAACAATCAAGATCAAACCCAAATTGTTACAGCGGTGACGATGTGCAGCGGTGGAGACGGCGGTGATGATGATGAAGATGATGATGATGGTGATGGAGATGATGTCCAGCTCGATGACGATGACGATGGCGTCGATTTCCCCCTCCAGGAGGGAATTTCCTCGGCGGATCTCAGCCTGCCGGAGAGCTCTTTTCTCTCTCGTGTTCTCCGCCCCGCAGAGGCGGTGGTGACTCTTCGCGAGGTACCCTCTGGAGCTTAGGTTTTCGGGACGAAGGCGTACGCGAAGAAAAGGAGGCGAGAGGGGGCTGTGGGCCCGCGCCTGCCTATGAGGTGGGCCCACCTCGGGTCCCCTCGGCTCCCCCTTCTGGCTCTCTTCGTCTTCTGGAAAAATAGGATTTTTCATATAATTTCCGTCAACTGTTGATCTTCCGAAATATTGTATTCTGACAGCGCTTTTTCCAGCAGAATCCTGACTCCGGTGCGCGATCCTCCAAAAATCATGAATCATGCAAAATAGATGAAATAACATAAGTATCATCTCCAAATATGAAATATATCAATGAATAAGAGCAAATTATGATATAAAATAGTGATGCAAATTGGACGTATCACTGCTCCTCCGCGGCGAGGTCGGGGACGAGGTGCTGCTCCTCCGCGGCGAGGTCGAGGACGAGGTCGCAGACGAGGTGGGAGAGGCGGTCGCCGATGGTAAATCGAGGCGGAGAGGCCACCGGTGGGAGGAGGGGGATCGAGGTTGAGGGGATCTGGCTGCCGGGGTCTATGGTCGCTCGCATGAGAGGAGGGGTGGCGTCGCTCAGGGGAGGTGTGGCGGCCGCCGGTGGGAGGTGGCGTCGCTCACGGGAGGGGTGGCGCCGCGAGGAAGATCGAGGGACGGCGGCGTCGCGAGGAAGAAGGGGAGGTGGCGTCGCTCAGGGGAGGGGTGGGATCTGGTCGGGACGGGGAAGAAGGGGAAATTTAAAACTAAGTCCCCTGACGCCTTAGCAATAGCGCACCTCTCGGGGTGCGCCATTATGAGGCTTAACAATGGCGCACCTCTAGGGGTGCGCCACTGCCTATTTATGTCTGGGTCAAAAGAATAACGCGGGGGGGATTGACATATCCCGCTTAGTACCGCACTGGCTCTGTCCCTGGTTGGTTTGTGCCAAACCCCTGCCGGCCAGGTTCGAACCCTGGCGGCCCCATTTTTTTTCCTTTTCTTTTTAAATTGATTTAACACTATAATAAACATCCAAAATAGCATAATACACCAAGATAAAAGGCATAAATAATTATAATTATTTAGAATATTTAAAATACTATAGAATCTAGAAAATATCCAAAAATATAAATTATATTTCTATTTTGATCGGTACAATGTGTAGATTAACAATATGACATCCATTATTCATACAAGAAAATGATACATAATTATCTTTTCACAATCTTCTTGCCCTTCTTTATCGCGGTTGAATAATTTAGCCCCGGAACTCCTAGACTTCTTCTCTTGAATGGACGGCCTTTAGGTAGGGTGGTCCTGCTTCTTCTTGTTGTGTATGGTTCTTCATCATCGTCGTCGTCATCTTCCATCTTCAGATCGCCGTACGGGTCAAAGTCTAGCTCGTTGGCGGCTCCATCCATTCCGATGATGCTCCTTTTGCCTCTCCTCACGACAACACGGCTGGGCTTTTGCAGGTCGGTAATGAAGAAGCATTGGTCCACTTGGGAAGCTAGTACCCATGGCTCATATTTCGCGGTGACCTTTGCGCCCGCTGTCTTGGATTTGGCTTCGGGTATAACCATGGTGGTGAAATGTCGGTCTTCTTTTACGACGTTCTTGGCCCACCTGACACGGAACATCGGCACATTCTCTCCGGCGTAGCTCAGCTCCCAGATCTCCTCGATCTTTCCGTAGTATCTCTGCTTGATGTCACCGGTGTAGGACTCCATCGTTACCCCGGAGTTCTGATAATCGCTCTTCATGTCCTTTTCCTCGGTGTAGAATGTGTAGCCGTTGATATCGTACGCCTGAAATGTCATCAGGTTGTGTTCGGCGCCCTGTGACAAGGCGAAGATGAGTTTTTCTTCCGCAGAAGAATCCTCGTCTATAGGGTACGTCAGCATCTTGTCCTTGAACCACCGCGTGAAGGTTGAGTTGTGCTCTTTGATTATATCTCTGTCCGTCCTCTGTTGGCCCTGATCATTGTACGTCGTGGCGATGAAGGTTTTGTGCTCTACCACCCAAGGATCGACCATGTCTATGTGTTGTAGCGTGACTAGATTTGCTCTTTCAAAGTCGGCGATTCGACCCTTGAAGTCGACATGCATTTCGCGGCTACCCTCGCGGTGACCCCATCCAGCGAGCTTCCCGAGGTGCCTGTTTACGGGCAGACCGATGGGATTCTCGATTTCTAGATAACTCGTGCAGAAGGAGATGCACTCTTCGGTCAGAAATCCCTTGGCTATGCTTCCGTCTGGACGTGCCCTGTTGCGAACGTACCCTTTGATGACACCATTCATCCTTTCGAATGGCATCATGCTGTGCAGGAACGTCGGCCCCAGTTGGATGATATCCTCCACGATATGTACCAGCAGATGCACCATAACATCGAAGAATGCGGGCGGGAAGTACATCTCAAGCTCGCACAGTATCACCACGATCTCTTCCTGTAGCCTTCTAAGTTGCCTCACGCCAACAGACTTCCGAGAGATGACGTCGAAAAAGTTGCATAGGCCAAAAAGCGTTTCACGGACGTGCGCATCCATGATCCCACAGATTGCAACCGGAAGTATCTACGTCATCAGCACGTGACAGTCGTGAGACTTCATCCCGCTGAACCTCTGCTTCGCTTTGTCTAGGTACCTTCTTATCTTCCCCGCGTAACCGTAAGGAAGTTTTACTCCTAGGAGACAGTCGAAAAACTGCTCGATCTCCTTCTGACTTAGAGTGAAGCACGCGGGGGGGGGGGGGCAGTAATATTCGATCTTTTTGGCCTTTTTGCCCTTGCGACGACTTTGTGTATCCTCCGCCTCATCATCGTCATCATCATCATCATCATCATTAGGGCGTCCCGCGTGAAGCTCCTCCCTGATCCCAATTGATTGCAAGACGTACCTTGCTTTCGGCCCATCTTTGGTCTTCTCTGGCATGTTGAGGAGGGTACCAAGCAGACTCTCGCACACGTTCTTCGTGATGTGCATGACATCAAGGCTGTGAGGCACACGGAGGATCTTCCAGTACGGCAAGTCCCAGAAAACAGACCTCGTCTTCCATACCTTAAGCAGCGGCTCCGGCGCCTTTCGCTTCTTTCCCGGCGGTGGGCACTCTTTCCAATTTTTCAATAGCTCGTCTATTTGCTCGCCGCTTCTTGTACGTGGCCGTCTTCGTGGTTCGTCTTGACCATCGAACAGATCCTTGCGTTTCCTCCATGGGTCGTCCTCGCGAAGCCACCTTCGATGTCCCATGAACACCGTTTTTGAGGACCCAGGATCTCTATCTAGCTGGCGGTACGTTGTGTCGTCCATGCACCTGACGCATGCATTGAATCCGTGGACCACCTGCCCCGCGACATATCCGTAACCGAGAAAGTCGTGCACCGTCGTGAGCAACGCGGCTCTCATAGGGAAATATTCTTCCGCGGCGG
The DNA here is from genome assembly GCF_019359855.2 of Lolium perenne. Classification (NCBI taxonomy): domain Eukaryota; kingdom Viridiplantae; phylum Streptophyta; class Magnoliopsida; order Poales; family Poaceae; genus Lolium; species Lolium perenne. The sequence goes on from NW_027248997.1 coordinate 158,731, forward strand.
CGTCCCACGTGTTGGCAGGCGCGTCCCATAGCGTGGCTAGCTCCTCTTTCAGAAGCCCCATATATAGATTGATGTCGTTCCCTGGTTGTTTCGGCCCTTCAATTAGCATACTCATTTGAATGTACTTCCTCTTCATGCACAACCAGGGGGAGGTTGTACATCCACACAAACACGGGCCAGGTGCTATGCGTGCTGCTCTGGCTGCCAAACGGATTGACTCCATCGGTGCTCGCGCCCAGCCTTATGTTCCTAGGATCGTCCCCAAATTCTGGGTACTCGAGGTTCAACGCATTCCACTGGCTAGCATCCGAAGGATGTCTCAACATCCTGTCCTTTTTCTTTTTCTTCGGATCATCTGTGTCATCTTCTCCCTTCCTCATCTCCGCGTGCCAGCGCATTAGCTTTGCTTGCTTAGGATCCACGAAATACCGCTACAGACGAGGAGTGATCGGAAAGTACCACACCACCTTCCGAGGAGCTTTCTTCCCCTTCTTGTACCGACTGACGCCGCACTCCGGACATATGGTACACTCCGCGTGCTTGTTCCGATAAATGATGCAATCGTTCAAGCACACATGGTATTTCACATGCGGTAAATCCAGAGGACACACGATTTGCTTGGCCTCCTCGATACTAGTCGGACACGTGTTACCTTTGGGAAGACGTTCCTGCCAGAATGACATGTTGTCGTTGAAGGATGTGTCGGTCATTTTGTGCTTTACCTTCATCTCCAGAGCCATGAGCGTTACTTTCAGGCGGGTATCCTCCGGCCTGCATCCTTCATACAATGGAGTAACCGCGTCTACCTCCAGTTGATCCATCTTGGCTTTCTCTCGGGCGGCAGCTCTTGCGTTACTCGTCTGCTTGAGAAGCAGCTCTTGAAGATAAGGGTCCTGCACCCAGTCCATCGACGATGGTCCATCGTCTTCATCTTCATGATCGTCATGATGACCTCCATCTTGATCTTCCTCATCATCAGGTCCAGGATCTCCTACATTGTGATCATGATCATCTCCGGGATCTTCTACATCCTGATCATGTCCGAGATCTTCTACATCCTGATCACCTCCTTCCTTATTTGTTGTTGATATCCCATGGACAAATTCATAATCATCTTCGTCGCCTTCCCACCGATAGCCATCCATGAAACCACGCATGAGAAGGTGGTCCCGCACCATATCGGCTTTAGGGTCCATAAGGCTCGTCAGCTTGCATCTTCGACACGGACATCTTATCTCCTTTTGGTTATTTCTAATCATCTCGGCTGTCGCGGCTTTTAAAAACCTAGCCACAATGCCTTCGCTCATCATGCGGACCATGGTCGCCTGCGGGTATAGAGAAAATGGATATCTTAGCATACCAAAAGAAAATTTTGGCATGACCTTCCCTAAAAATAGGACATATGTATATGCGTAGTATGCCCAACATTCGCCGAAACGGAAATGAATCAACGTTTCGGCAAAATATTGGCAACTCCATCGCATTTCAAATCCCTGCAAACAAAAACACATGCAACACATGTGTGGAGGCTTCGCATATACAACACATGCGGATCCGGAGGCTTCGCATACAACACACATGCACGTGACGCTTTTCGCGCATGCGCACAACACATGATCATCGAGCTTCGCACATAACATATGTGCACACACACGTGTACGTGACGTGTGTGCATGCAAGACGATCATATCGGAACCTGTCACACACAAAGCATAAAACCAACAAAGTTACCGATACGGAGAGACCTAGAGTGTTGGATGAGGTAAAAAGTTGAGATTGAGTAGGGTATTGAGCTAAGAAAGCTTCACCATTACTTACCTATGAAGAAAATTAAGTTTACCAACTTAATTTTGGTGAATGAAGAGGTGAAAATGACGTGGGAAGGAGGGGCAACACGACCAGATCCAGATTTGGTGGGAGAGTGTTTGGGGAAAGTGGGTGGCACATGTGAGTGGAGGGGTTAAAAGCAGGAAATGGTCCCAGGTTAGCAGTGGCGCACCACCTAGCTGTGCGCCACTGCTAGGGTGACATAGCAATGGCGCACTGCTAGGTGGTGCGCCACTGCTCACCTGGTACCTGCACCACGCGCCCCTGCCCAACTTAGCAGTGGCGCACCCTGTTAGTGGTGCGCCATAGCTAGTAGTGGCACACCGCGGCATTGCGCCATTGCTAAGGACCTCATCTCTAAAGGTGCCCTGGCCACCTCCTAGCAGTGGCGCACCACGATGTCGTGCGCCATAGGTAAGCGAACTAGCAGTGGCGCACCACTCCGACGTGCGCCACTATTAGGTTGGGGTAGGAGCTGGCCTCCTGCCAGCATTTAGTAATGGCGCACCACAAACAAGGTCCGCCACTACTACATTTGTAACAGTGGCCCACCATTTTTTGGTGCGCCACTGCTAAGTAGTAGTGGCGCACGGCCATCATGGTGCGCCACTGATGTCAATCTTACGGCTAGGCCTTTTCCTAGTAGTGTGTCAACAATTTCTTTCTAATTTCATCTTTGCCTTTGCTTTTGACAGTCATAGCTCTGATTTATCGGAAGAAAACAAGCGCGTGCACGGACATGTAGATGCTTTGATCAGTCTGGTACATTTTGATGAAGTCTTCTGGAAGAATCAATCGAAGGCTCCTACTATTGCAAAGTTCAAGATCGGGTGCAACAAGTGCACCGATTCTTTGACAAGTGTTATACTTGTTTGAGGATGATATGGAAAACAATGTTTCCATTGAATGAAATTCCTCCAACATTGCTGACTTTGATGTCGAAGTTTAGTAACGCCAAGAAGGTCTGTAAGTTAATTCGTTCCCAACTTCTTGCAGGAGACGAATCAGCTTTTGCCTTTGTGTTATCGAAACATCCTTCCCTGAATTTGATGGCAATTGCAAACACTGATGGCGGTATCCTGCTGTGAAAGTCCCTGCTTCCATTGTAATTGAGAGGCTGGAAGATAGTTCGAAGGCAGATGTCCAAGTAGAAATTCCGTAAGAATAACTTTGATGATTCTTGTACTCCTATTGTAATGATAACTTTATGTATTCGATATTTGTTGCAGCCGAATATTCTGGTGCATTAGGTGCAAGTTTATTCATGTGTATGATGTAACTTTTCTTAATTTTAGATCTGTTGGAGACGTCATTTTTGCCACTTTTGGCTAAATAGCACTTCCTACTAATTTATCTTCAAATGCCGGTGGCAAATATTTGTTATCTAAGAAGCAAATCTTGATGCTCTTAGCCTTTGTTAGGCATCGGTATTGTGATGCTTTTGTGCAAAATTTATCGGAAGCAAATTATTTGAGTGATCAGCTCATGTTGCGGGTTCAATGAACCCGTAGTAATCGCAACTTTGCTTCAACCGATGATGTATGTTTTGGCGACAGCCCCCGAGCGAATCGAGGGAACTATGCCTGTCGTCGACTCCATCGCTCTTTAGTACCTCTTTGTTCGATGGACCGGCATGGGTCTTTTTTGTAAGTAGTTTTATCCTTACCATCAGCAGCACTCGCATGTTTCCTGAGGCTTCAGCAAAGGATAGATGTATATTGTTGTAAGTCCCGTTGATTTCCATCCATTGCAGCGCTCATATTTTTCTGAGGCATTAGATGGTAATTTTGGGTATGTTCATTGGAAGGGACCCTCGATCTTTTTTATCGAGTTCACTTTCTGAAGTCAATGTTCGCGGTATTATGCGAAATAATCTTGAAGAACTTGTTCGGGTGTCCCAAATCAATTCAATACTTGAATAAACGAAAGTTGGGTCTTTATTAATAAGTCTATGGTGATAATATAAGCTAATACTGTTATGGCTAGAAAAGCTTTATTGGAAAGAAAATTTCTATGAAAAATAAGGATGTATGACACCGCTCGTCTTCTTTATGCAAGAGGAGGGTCCTTCTTGTCTTGATTCATGTCTAGGGAGCCGGTAGCTCTTGAGGTGCCGATGATTTCTGGAGCGGTGCTGATGGTTTCCTTATGAGTACTTGCGACAATCGCCAGAGCGTTAACGTCTTCGGCTGAGGCCTTACCATCAACTGCTGAAGGCGCAATAGCTGGAACTGCCAATGCAGGGTCATCTGGTTTCTTTTTCGACTTCTTGATGCTATCATCCTCCTTGAGTTTGAAATCTTTGTCTCGAGGGGCTAATGGTTTAGAGGGAAAGTCGATAGCTTCATGCTTTACTCTAAACTTAGCAGCGATCTTCTGAAACTCGCGATCGCAATTATCCGAGCGGGAGAAACTTCCATGGACTGTGATATTGGTCCCATTGTTGCCTGGTATTTTGAGCCTTAAATATGCATAATGTGGCACAAGCATGAATTTGGCATAATCTGGTCTCCCGAGTATAGCGTGGGACTGTGATTCCCAATTCACTACCTTAAATTCGATCCTTTCTTTCCTAAAATTGTTGGGTTTCCCGAAGACGACATTCAAGGAAATCTTGCCAAAGGATATGCTGGCAAAGTAGGAAGAATGCCGTGGAAACATGAATCAGATTCTTCTAGCATTTTGGTTGTGATACCCATGATTTTGATTGTGCTAGCGAATATCAGATTTAAACCGCTTCCACCGTCCATGAACACTTTGCTCATACTGAATCCTCCAATTTGTGCTTCAACTACCAAGGCAACATGACCTGGTTTTGGGATAGACATCGGATGGTCCACCCTGCTAAACAGGATGCTCTGCGACGACCAGTCGACATACTCTGGAATATTCGTCATGGTACTTTCTGCGAGGTTGATTTCTTGTGCGAGCCTCTTCATCTCTCTTCTCGAAACACCAGTTTTGTGAATCATGCTCATATGTCCCCTCGGTAGGGGAAACAATTCATTAGGATTACAAGTTTGAACTTGCTGAACTTGGTGCCGAGGCGGGGGTGGTGGTGGAGGGTTCGGCTGCTGCGGCTGCCCCTTCCCTGTCTCTTAGAACTTCAGCATTTCAATAAACTATCGACAGTCTTTGAGCAGATGACTCGACTTCTTAGTGTCATCCTTGGGGTCGATATACGCATGTATGTAACAGGGAGCATTTAGCTGCTTAGCAAAAGGCAATTCTGGGATCCTTGAGGGTCGCTCCCTGTAATTGCCGCGATTTCCTCTTGAGTTGTTGCGATTGTTATCTCGACGATCATCACGTCTATCATCGTACCGATCATCTCGTTGATCGAAATATCCAGCAGCTACAATGTTACCATCATCGTATCCGCGATCTTTCCTCTTCTTGCGGCAAACTCGTCGATGACCGAATCATGCCTCGGCTGGTCATCATCTTCATCGTCACTACGCGGACGCGGTTTCCTTACATGATCTTCTCCATCAGCCCAACTGTTGGCAATCTCCATCAAATTGGTGATAGTTTTTGGCTTCTTTCGACCAAGTTCTTCGATATACGATTCCCGTCGAATGCCATCACTGAAAGCATCGATTGCTCTATCTACAGAAACATCTTCGGCAGCGTTTAAGAGTTCAGTAAAACATCCGATGTACATGCGCATTGACTCGTTTGTCTTCTGTTGACAATGGTGTAGCTCTTCGATTCCAACCGGCCTCTTGTACGTTGCTTGAAAGTTTTTGAAAAAATCGCCAACCAAATCTTCCCAAGACCTAATAGAACCCTTCGGCAAGCCTCTCAACCATGCTCGTTGTCGGGGGGAAGACCCCGGGTAGGGCAATGGACGCGGAGCAGCCGGCTGGCCACTGGCCGGCTCGCGGCAAAGGCCGGCTGAGGAGCAGCTGGCTGGCGCCGTGGCCGGCTGGTCCGGAAGCCGGCTGGCTCTAGGTCCTAGTCGGCCTGGCTACGGCCGCCAATGCTGTAGCTGGGCCGGCTTCTACAAGCCATATCCGACTGGGGGTTTGTACCTCAGACCGACTCGAGGCTGGCGAGTCTTGCACTGGAAGGAACCGGGTTGGTGATCCGGGTTCCCAAAGTCCACGCTGACTTCATCCTCCGTAAAGCGCGGGGCACTGTGGAGCAATAGTGCCACGCGCTGGACAGGCCATCGTGGTCTACGACGATCCGTACAGGCTACAGTGGCTGATGGCGACAGGGACACCTCCTCTCCATACCGCTGACCTTGGCAGCCGGATGGGACAGGCCATGAGGCCTCAACGGCTCCTGACGTCACTGCCTCGGGAAGGAGCGGAAGCCGGAGCCGGCCAAGCCGGCCAGTAAACTATAGGGTCTTATATGTAAAGTGCCGGTGCCTATATAAGCCGCACTACCCCCTCTCGTGTAGGGGATCGATCATTCTCACTTCATTCCACCCTTAGCGCTGCCCTGTGAGAGAGACCATCGTCTCCCTTAGCCTCCCAGGAGCAGCCGGACACAGCTCTAGGAGCACCATTGTATTGTGTGATCATCATATACACTCATAGCAGGAGTAGAGGTGTTACCTCCATCGGAGGGCCTCGAACCTGGGTACGTCGCCGTGTCGCTCGTCCCCATACCCGCATCCGGATACCGCCGTGAGATCTCTCAGGAACCACCTTCGATTAGCCACCCTATGGCATATGCCGTGACGATACCACGACATTTGGCGCCCACCGTGGGGCCTTCAGCATCCTCGGCCGGTGTCTTCATCCGGACGGGCCTCACCATCACCACCGGCGAGCGAGTCGCTTCAGGCTTGATCTGGAGATTCGGCTCCCTCGACTGCGTCAGCGACAACGCTGGCTGCTTTGCTGACCGGCCTTTCTCAGACGGCGGCAGCATCATCTCCTTCGGCGGCCACGACGTCTACGTCGCCACCGTCGCACCGCCGCGCTACCCGCGGCTGGTGCTGCGCTGCGCAAGCCCTCCTCCGCGAGCCGGCAGCAGCGCTCCCGTCAGCCCCGCCGTCGTGCAAGTCATGATGGCTGGCGAGGAGCTCCCCACCAAGAACCCGCGCACCCGCGGCCCCAACCTGGAGCGCAACATCGACCCCAACGCCTCCGGCTCGGGCGCAAAGGCACCGCCGCCACCGTCCCGGCTGGACGAAGTCCGGGCGAAACTGAGCACCCCACTCACGCCTGGTGCCGACCCCACCGCCATCGAGGCGGATTTGGAGGCGCACCGCCAGCTCCTCCTCAAGCAAACAGAAGAACTGGCTGCTGCTAAGCGCCAGATGGAGATCACCCAGCGCGAGTACAACCGCGCCCACGGCCTCACTCCAGGCGGCGACGATCCCAGCCGAGCTGGCCAGATCCGCCGCAGGGGCCGCGACCTTGGCGCCGAGATCGCCCGCGACGGCGCTCCTTCGCTGACTCCGTCCGGGGAGCAACCCGTCTACAACACCCCCGACAAGAACATGCGCGCGGCACAAGCCGCCGCAGAAGAGCTGAACCGCCTTGAAGGCGAAGAGTTACGCCGCCAGACCAAGCGGGTGACTGAGCTGCTCAACGCAGTCACCAGGCAGGCGGCCGACCCCAGGTATGTCAATGCCCCCAGAGCTTCTCACGCTCGTGGAGCTGCAGGCAACGACAGGGAAGGCGCCAGGGACTCGGCCGAGTCCGCCTCCCCAGCACCAAGCCGGCACCGTGACTCCCGGGCCACACACGCAAGCTCGAGCCAGCCGAGCCACCAGCCGGGCGGCAGCAGCCGCAGCCGGCCTCCTCCAAGCCGGAACTAGGAGCAAGACTCCGAGCCCCGCCGCCAGCACCGGCCGGCTCCAGAAGCAAGCGGCGCACGCCAGCCGGCACGCTCCCAGCTGGGCCCGCGCATCGAGCCCGCCGACGCCCGAGAACGCCTCGACCGGCTGGTCGAATCCCGCATTGCGGAAGAAGAAGCGCCAGCCGGCCCAAAGTGCTTCGGGCCACGCATCATCAACGAGCCCATGATCGACGGCTTCCAGCTCCCGCGCGACACCCTCAAGTACGACGGCACTGCCAAGCCGGAGGACTGGCTGCAGGACTACTCCACCGCAGTCGGCATCGCCAAAGGCAACAAGCGCTGGGCTGTGCGCTACTCCCCCCTCATGCTGCTCGGCTCCGCCCGCACATGGCTCAACAACCTGCCAGCCGGCAGCATAAACGGCTAGCTGGACTTCGAAGCGGCCTTCATCAGCAACTTCACCGGCACTTACCGCCGGCCGGGTCGGCCCCAACAGCTTGAGATGTGTAAGCAGGGCCCCGACGAGACGGATCGCGCGTACCTAACGCGCTGGTGCGAGATGCACAACTCCTGCGAGGGCGTGCACGAGATCCAGGCCATCAGCTTCTTCATGGGAGGTTGTCGGCCCAACACCATGCTGTGGCACAAGCTACGCCGCAGCGACCCCCAGTCGATGGCCGCCTTGATGGCCATCGCCGACAAGTACGCGCTGGCTGAGGAAGCCGGCAAGCCTCCGGCTGAGATTTCGCCGACCCCCGCCAGGCGGGACAACAACAAGCCGGCCGAGGGCGCCTCGCATGGCAGCCGGCGGGACAACTACCGCGGCAAGCGTCACAGCGACCAGCCGGACCGCCGGTACGGCTCCGCCCACGTAGCCGCCGTGGCAGACAACGCGGCAGGCGGCAGCCGCCGCCAGAAGCAAGACCGGCAGTGGAAGCCGAAGTACACCTTCGAGCAGATGCTCGACTCGCCGTGCAAGTACCACAGCGGCAAGAACCCCTCCAACCACACCACCCGCGACTGCCACTTCATGAAGCGGCTGACAAGCGGTGAACCTCTCCCGCCTCCACCCCCGCCTCCACTAGCCGGCGGGCCGGGTGGCCAAGCCGGCGCAGAGAACGCCAACCTCGAGCACCACGAGGCTAACCAAGTGCACCCTGGCGGCCGATATTTGGCCGAAGATGCTACCTACATCATCTTCACCTCCGAGCCCGAGGACAAGACGAGCCAGCAGAGCCGTTCCCTCGAGGTCAACGCGGTCATACCGCCGGTCCCCCAGTACCTAAACTGGTCAGAGCAGGCCATCACTTTTGATCGCCGCGACACACCGGCTGTCCTGCCGAAGCCGGGCAGCTACGCCATGGTCCTCGACCCCACCATCGGCACAACCCGGCGCAGCGTGCGTTTTTCGCGCGTCCTAATCGATGGCGGCAGCAGCATCAACATCCTCTACCGCGACACCGCCCGCAAGCTGGGCATCCAGGAGGCCGAGTTGCGCCCCACCCCCACCGTCTTCCATGGCATCGTGCCAGGCCACTGCTGCCAGCCGATCGGCCGGATCACGCTGGAGGTGATGTTCGGGAAGCCGGACCACTTCCGCACCGAGAGAATCGAGTTCGAGGTGGTGGACCTCGTGAGTCCCTACCACGCGCTCCTGGGCAGGCCGGCCCTGACCAAGTTCATGGCGGTGCCCCACTATGGGTACCTGAAGATGAAGCTGCCTGGCCCCAAGGGGGTCATCACCATAGCCGGCGACTATCGCCGCTCCATGGACTGCGCCACGCAGAGCTCCAAGATGGCCCAGACGCTGGTCATCGCCACCGAGAAGCAGCTCATCCACGATGCCGTCGCCCTCGCCAAGGCCGCGCAGACAGACATGCCGGCTGCAGGCAACCCGGCTGGGACGACTCACTTCCAGCCGGCCGACAACACCAAGAAGATCCTGCTGGACCCGGCGCAGCCGGACAAGTACGTCACCATTGGTGCCGGCTTGAGCAAGAAATAGGAAAGCGAGCTCACCAGCTTCCTCCGTGAGAATCGGGACATCTTCGCATGGACTCCAAGAGACATGCCGGGTGTGCCGAGGGAGTTGGCTGAGCACCACCTCCACGTCCGGCCTGAAGCCAAGCCGGTGAAGCAGCCTCTCAGGCGCTTCGCCGAAGAAAGAAGGAAGGCCATAGGTGAAGAAATCGCCCGGCTGCTGGCAGCCGGCTTCATCATGGAAGTGCTGCACCCGGACTGGTTGGCGAACCCGGTCCTGGTTTTGAAGAAGAACGGCTCCTGGCGCATGTGTATCGACTACACCAGCCTCAACAAGGCGTGCCCGAAGGACCCCTTCCCCCTGCCGCGCATAGATCAAGTTATAGACTCGACTGCCGGCTGTGAACTGTTATCTTTTCTAGATGCCTATTCAGGCTACCACCAGATTCCTTTGAATCCGGATGATCAAATAAAGAATTCGTTCATTACCCCGTATGGGGCTTACTGCTACACGACTATGCCGTTCGGCTTGAAAAATGCAGGCGCCACCTACCAAAGGTGCATGCAAAAATGCTTGCAGGATCAAATCGGCAGAAACGTTCACGCATATGTAGATGATCTCGTTGTAAAGACCAAGGAGACGACTACCCTCCTTGATGACCTGAGAGAAACCTTCACCAATCTGAGAAGATTTCGGATGAAGCTCAACCTGGCCAAGTGCACATTCGGCGTGCCGTCTGGCCAGCTCCTTGGCTACCTCGTCTCTCAGCGAGGGATCGAAGCCAACCCGGAGAAGATCAGTGCCCTGGAGAAGATGGAACTGCCGCAGTGCCTCAAGGACGTCCAGAAGTTCGCTGGCTGCCTGGCTTCCTTGAGCCGCTTCGTCAGCCGGCTGGGGGAGAAGGCACTGCCCCTGTACCAATTGATGAAGAAGGCGGACAAGTTCGTCTAGTCACCGCAGGCGGATGAAGCTTTTCGTGACTTGAAGCGCGTGCTCTCAACCGTGCCAATCCTTGCAACGTCGGCTTCAATGGAGCCGATGCTGTTGTACATCGCAGCCACCAACCGAGTGGTTAGCGTTGTCCTGGTGGTGGAGCGCAAAGAAGCCGGCAGGGAGCAGCTGGTTCAGCGCCCAGTCTATTACCTTAGCGAAGTGCTCTCCCAGTCGAAGCAAAACTACCCCCACTACCAGAAGGTCACCTACGGCGTCTACATGGCGGCCAAGAAGCTCAAGCACTACTTCCAAGAACACCCCATCAAGGTGGTTGCCACAGCGCCCTTGGCGGAAATCATCGGCAGCAAGGATGCCAACGGCCGGGTTGCCAAGTGGGCCCTGGAGCTAGCCGCCCACACCATCCTCTACGAGCCACGCACAGCCATCAAGTCGCAGATCCTCGCGGACTTCTTCGTCGACTGGGCTGAGATGCAGTACCTGCCGCCTGTGCCGGATTCCACACATTGGAAGATGCACTTTGACGGCTCGAAGATGCGCAACGGTTTGGGAGCCGGCATCGTCATCACCTCTCCCAAGGGAGACCGGCTGGACTACGTCCTGCAGATCCACTTCGCCGCATCCAACAATGTGGCGGAGTATGAAGCGCTCATTCATGGGCTGAAGCTGGCCAAGGAGATTGGCGTGCGTGGCATACTCTGCTTCGGCGACTCCGACTTGGTCATACAACAAGCATCTGGCGACTGGGACGCGAAGGACGCCAACATGGCCTCATACCGCTTCCATGTCCAGCAGCTATCCGGCTTCTTCGACGGCTACGAATTCCACCATGTGCCACGAGCAAACAACGAAGCGGCTGACGCCTTGTCCAAGATCGGCTCAACCCGGCAAGCCATTCCGCCGGGCATCGCCTTGGCGGTCCTCAAGAAGCCGTCCATCATACCGTCACCGGACTCGGATTCAATATTCGTGCCGGCTGACCCGGGGGCTGCTCAGCCGAACCCGGGGGCTTCATCGCCCAAGTCGGGGGCTAACAAGCCGAACCCGCCGGCTACCATGCCGAACCCGGGGACTTCTCAGTCCAACCCGGGGGCTTCATCGCCAAACCCGGGGGCTAGCAAGCCGAACCCGCCGGCTAGCAAGCCGAACCCGGCGACCATGCAGTCGAATCCGGAAGCTCCCACGCAGGAGGCCCTGTTGGTCAGCGTATTCGAGATAAGATGCGTACCTTCATGGGCACAAGAATTCCTCTCCTACCTCACTGACGGTGTGCTGCCTGATGATAGAGTCCAGGCCAGGCAGATTGAGAGAAGGGCCAAGGCCTATACAATCATCAACCACCAGCTGTACAAACACAGCGTAAGTGGGGTGTTCCAGCGGTGCGTCGAGCCGGCTGAAGGGATTGAACTCCTACGGGAAATCCACCAAGGAGAGTGCGGACATCACGCCTCATCCAGATCCATAGTGGCCAAAGCCTTCCGGCATGGTTTTTACTGGCCGACTGCGCTCAGAGACGCAGAAGAGTTGGTGAAGAAGTGCAACGGCTGTCAGCGTTTTGCAAAGAAGAGACACCAGCCGGCTTCCGCCTTGAAGACCATCCCCATCACATGGCCATTTGCCGTATGGGGCTTGGATATGGTGGGTCCGTTCAAAACAGCGCGAGGCGGCATGACACACCTCTTGGTAATGATTGACAAATTCACCAAGTGGATCGAGGCCAAGCCAATCAAGAAGCTGGACGGCTCCACAGCCGTCACATTTCTCAAGGAAATCATTGTGAGATTCGGCTACCCCCACAGCATCATCACCGACAATGGCAGTAACTTCTCCCAAGGCATCTTCTCTCGCTATTGCGGGGAAATGGGGATCCGGATGGCCCTAGCCTCTGTGGCGCACCCAGAGTCCAACGGACAAGTGGAGAAGGCTAACGGCTTGGTCCTAGCCGGCATCCAGCCCCGGCTGGTGGAGCCGCTCGAGCGAGCAGCCGGCTGCTGGATTGAAGAGCTGCCCAATGTGCTATGGAGCCTGCGCACAACGACAAACCGCTCAGTCGGCTTCACGCCATTTTTCCTCGTATACGGGGCCGAAGCAGTCTTGCCGACTGATATCGAGCACGACGCGCCAAGGATCAAGCTGTACACTGAAGCCGAAGCCAAAGAAGCTCGCGAAGATGGAGTCGACCTGGTCGAAGAGGCCCGGCTGCTGGCTGCGTCCAGATCTACCATCTACCAGCAAAGCCTCCGACGCTATCACAGCCGGAAGGTCCAGCCCTTAGCATTCCGAGAAGGAGACCTAGTGCTCCGGCTGATCCAGCGGACAGCCGGACAGCATAAACTGTCATCCCCATGGGAGGGTCCCTTCATCGTGAGCAAGGCAGTAGGCAATGATTCCTACTATCTCATAGATGCCCAAGAGGCTAAGAAAAACAAGCCGGACAAGGCTGACGAGGAGACTAAACATCCCTGGAATGTCAACTTACTCCGCCCATTTTACACATGAGAGCAGGAATGTATGTATCCCTTGTATCCCTTTTGTAAGCTATGAAAAAGCACGCGCCAAGAGCGCCGTTTCCGACAAGTTTTTCGCGTACTCTACTTTGTTTCGCCAATTGGCTTGAACCCTCTCACGCGGTCGGCTCAGTAACGTGATCCGGTTTCCGACAGCCGGCTTCCGATCCAGCTACAGACCGCAACCCGGCTGTCCGGCTGGCGGGAGTAAGGCCTAGGGAACCGGCACGCGGAAAACGACTAAGGGAAAGAGTAAAAGCGAGTTGACTTGCAACTTTTCATAAAAGTGCCGGGTTGCCGAATTCAGCTCGTTCGACTGAAATACTGTCGGCCTCACTCAGCGGCCCGCTCTTGATCCGGCGACGGATCGCAAGTCGGACGTACGACCGGCAAGAGCACAGCCAAAGAGTGGGGCGGATGGGAAAAATCGAACGAGTCGAAAGAAAGCTACTCAGCACACAAATGATTAACAAACACATTAAAGTGTGACATAACGAAAGGACGATAATATTCATACATATGCACCCGGCATCCCGGGGATTTAATAAATTGTCTTGGCAAAAGCAACAACAGAAACAGGTAAACTAAGCAGCGGCTGGAGAAGGACCAGCCGGAGGAGCGTCAGCGGAGCCGGCTGCCGGGTCGTCTTCGGGCGCGTCTTCCGCCTCCTCGTCTTCCATCTCGTACTCCTCATCAGACTGAGGGTTCGGGTCCGCGACGAAGACGCCCTTGTCGACGAAGTCGGCGATGGTGCTGGCTCGGGCAAGCCGGGCGGTCTTGTGTTCGGCTGGGAGCTTGTCCTCCACGCCAGCTCGCCGGTACTCGAGCTGCCCCAGGTCCACCTCGTTGTACCAGGAGAGGATAAAGGACAACGCCATGTCGGCACCGGCGCGCGTGGCAGACTCCTTCCAGTCAAGGAAGCGATCCGGCGCCCGCTCCATCAAGGAGGTGAGGTTGGAGATATCTTGCGGCACCGCCTCCGCGGGCCACAGCATCGGGACCAGCTCCTCAGCCGCCTTCCGGAGTTCCCAGCCAAGCTTGGTGATGGGCTCGACGCGGGCAGCCATGGATGCCATATAGTCCTCCATGGTGAAATACTCCGAGCTGCCCTCGCCAGTCGCCCGCCTCCTGGTCTCGCGTGCAACACCAACGGCTGCTAGCGCCGCATCCAGCGTTTCCGGGAAGGCCGCTGCAAGAAGAAGCAAGTCAGAAATCATCGAAGCCGAAATAAGCTGAAAAATGCAAATTTTCGAAGTCCTAAGACAAAAGGAAAAGCCTGGCGGCAGCCGGCAAGAACCGACTGCCCCCAGCCCAAAGATGGAGATAGCGAAGAAATCAGAGTTTCTGCCACCGGCTGCCAACGAAAGCCGACAGCCGAAAGCCGGCAAAGGGAAGGGAACATAGAGATGCACTCACCCGACAAGCCACGGTCGAGCGCGCCAATCTCGTCCACCCAGCGTTTGGCGGTGGCCGACAGCTCCTTGGTCTTGGTGGTGACCTCCTCCTGAAGCGCAAGCCGCTGCTTCTCCACCTCGGTCAGCCGCCGGCTCAGATCCTCCACCTTCTCCTTCTCCGCCGTCCTAAGGGAGGCAAGCTCGGTGAGATGGTTCTGCTCAAGCAGGCGCAGCCGCACCAGCTCCCCCTCAGCCACCTTGAGCTTGGCGGCTGCAGATCGGCCCGCCTCCTCGCTCTCGGCGCACTGGGCGCGAGCAGCCCGGAGATCCGCCTCCAGCCGCGGGACCTTGGCGGCTTCAACTGCAAGGCAGCCGGAAAGAAACGTCAGCCAACGAAGACTAAAAAGAAAGAAGACATCGAGTCGGAAGAAGCAAGATCCTACCCTTGACGGCCTCCATCTCGCGAGCCAAGTCAGCCCGGTCCAGCTTGGCCTTGTGGTAGTGGGTCACGGCGCGGTTGTACAGATTGGTGCGCCGATCCGCCACAGCCTAAGGAAAAAAGAAAAATTAGTATGCTAGGCGAAACCCGGACCGGCTCCGAGCGGCCGGCCCATGCCTCGGAGGGCTACCAGGATGATAACCAAATCGAAAAACAGATGAAGCTTACCTTGTTGGCTTCCTCCACCTTGGCGACGTTGGCCGCGGCCTCGGCAGCCCTGGCCTTGAGGTTGGCCTGCGGGCTGGAGAAGAACATCTCCACCGATGCTTGGCCAGGGTTCCCCTCCCGGCTGGTCACCTCATAGGAGTCGGCGCGGAGCCACGCCTGCTCCATAGTGCCAGCCGAGCCAAGGCTGGAGTCGGAGGCGGATGGCACATGCAGAAGCAGAGCGCCCTTGGCCACGTGCAGGCCCTGCTGCGGCACCGATGGGGCTCCCGTCCTCACCAGCGCGCGCGAGTCGGCGCCCTCCGTGTGCGCCGGCGCATCCCTTGCCGGCTCCTGCCTGGCCGGCTCCTCCGTCGTCGGCTCCGGCGGCGGCGGCGCTCCGGGCGGCGAGATGGCCCGATCGGCGCAGCCGTCTCCGGCGCTCGAGGTGCCCCCTCCGGGCTCTCATCCAGCACCACCATGCTTGGCCTGGCTCCGGCTCCGGTCGCGGGCGGTGCAGCCCTGCCGGCTCCGGCCCCGGTCGAAGGCGGCATGCCCCGGCCGGCCCCAGCGGCTGGGTCCAGAAGACGAGTCCGGCGCGGGAACATGTCATCCAGCGTCGGCTGGCGTGTCGGCTCGGCCCGCGTGCCGCGATCAGGCGCTGAGGCCAGTGGCACGGCGAAGGAAGGCGCCCCTGCGGAAGGCGGAGTACCCGCAGGCGGCGGCGGCGTAGGAGCGCACGATGGAGGCTGCGGCGTCGGCTCCCTCCTTTGGCGCGGAGGCGGCGACACGACGCGCGGAGTCTGCCGGGAGCCACCGCCCTGGGCAAACTTGATGGGGGCCCTAGCCGGACAAACAAGGAGAAGATAAGCATAGAGAGTAAGGAAAGAAAAGGAATCAAACAAAAGAAAAAGAGAGCTCACCCGGCCTGCTCCGGAACCTTCTTCGGCTGCTGCCGGCGGAGCTTCTTCGCCTTCGCCTCCAAGGCGGCAGTAGAGCGGAGGTCGCCGGCTCGCTTCTTCCCCTTGGGCGCCGAAGTCGCCGTGGTGCTTGGCGGCCTCGCGCGCAGGGGCACGGCGGGGATTGGCCCCTTGGCGGACGTCGCCGGCTCCTCGTCCTCCTGCTGCTCCGGTGAAGGGGGCGGATTGTGCTCCCCCTGGCCGCCTAGATCAGGCGCCTGCAGCAGGTCGTCGTCGCCGGCCTGGTCGCCGGCTTGGTCAGCCGGATCGACGTGATCCGGCGTCCACCTCCTCGTCGCCGGGTCGCCATCCTCGACGTTCTGGCGGTCAAAGAGCTAGAAAAATAGAAAACATGAGCAAACAACAAGCCGAAAGCCGGCGTAAACACAAAGCTTACCAGCTCGGGTTGGTGGTCCCTGTCGTGGGGCGCCAGCCCGTAGTTCCATTCGTCCGGCATGTTCGCCTTGGTGATGTCACTACTAGGAAAAGGCCTAGCCGTAAGACTGCCATCAGTGGCGCACCATGGCTGCCGTGCGCCACTACTACTTAGCAGTGGCGCACCACAAAACGGTGGGCCACTGTTACAAAAGTAGTAGTGGCGCACCTTGACTATGGTGCGCCATAAGTAAGTGGTGACAGGAGGCCAGCTCCTCCCCCAACCTAGTAGTGGCGCACGTCTACGGGGTGCGCCACTGCTACATTTCTTACCTATGGCGCACGTTGGTGAGGTGCGTGATGTCTACGTTCCCCCTCCTTTCCTGTAGACAGTGTTGGGCCTCCAAGAGCAGAGGTTTGTAGAACAGCAGCAAGTTTTCCCTTAAGTGGATACCCAAGGTTTATCGAACTCAGGGAGGAAGAGGTCAAAGATATCCCTCTCATGCAACCCTGCAACCACAAAGCAAGAAGTCTCTTGTGTCCCCAACACACCTAATAGGTGCACTAGTTCGGCGAAGAGATAGTGAAATACAGGTGGTATGAATATATATGAGCAGTAGCAACGGTGCCAGAAAATAGCTTGATGGTGTGTAGTTGATGGTGGTGGTATTGCAGCAGTAGTAACGCAGTAAAACAGTAAACAAGCAGCGGTGATAGCAGTATTTAGGAACAAGGCCTAGGGATTACACTTTCACTAATGGACACTCTCAACATTGATCACATAACAGAATAGATAAATGCATACTCTACACTTTTGTTGGATGATGAACGCATTGCGTAGGATTACACGAACCCTTAATGCCGGAGTTAACAAGCTCCACAATTTGTTCATATTTAGTAACCTTATAGTGTAAGATAGATCAAAAGACTAAACCAAGTACTAACATAGCATGCACACTATCGCCTTCATGCGTATGTAGGAGGAATAGATCACATCAATACCATCATAGTAATAATTAACTCCACAATCTACAAGAGATCATGATCATAGCCTACGACAAGAACCACACGGTGCACACACTAGTCACCTTTACACACATGCAGGAGGAATAGAACTACTTTAATAACATCACTAGAGTAGCACATAGATAAATTGTGATACAAAACTCATATGAATCTCAATCATGTAGAGCAGCTCATGAGATTATTGTATTGAGGTACATGGGAGAGAGATGAACCACATAGCTACAGCGAAGCCCTCAGCCTCAGGGGTGAATTACTCCCTCCTCATCATGGGGGCAGCGATGGCGGTGAAGATGGCGGTGAAGACGGCGGTGGAGATGGCTCCGGGGGCAATTCCCCGTCCGGCAGGGTGCCGGAACAGAGAGTTCTGTCCGCCGAATTGGAGTTTCGCGATGGCGGCGGCGCCCCTGGAGTCTTTCTGGAGTTTCGTCAATTGGTACTGCGTTTTTAGGTCGAAAGGGCTTTTATAGGCGAAGAGGCGGCGCAGGGGGGCACCTGGGGGCGCCACACCCTAGGCCGGCGCGGCCTAGGCCTGGCCCGCGCCGCCATGTGGTGTGGTGGCCCCCTGGCCCCTCTCCGACTCTTCTTCGGTGTTCTGGACGCTTCCGGGAAAAATAGGAGGTTTGGCGTTGATTTCGTCCAATTCCGAGAATATTGCCCGAACAGCCTTTCTGGAACCAAAAACAGCAGAAAACAGCAACTGGCCTCTCGGCATCTCGTCAATAGGTTAGTTCCGGAAAACGCATAAAAATGATATAAAGTGTGAACAAAACATGTTGGTATTGTCATAAAACAAGCATGGAACATCGAAAATTATAGATACGTTGGAGACGTATCAGCATCCCCAAGCTTAGTTCCTACTCGTCCTCGAGTAGGTAAACGATAAAAGATAATTTCTGAGGTGACATGCTACCAACATAATCTTAATCATACTATTGTAAAGCATATGAGATGAATGCACCGATTAAAAACAACGTAAATGCAATGAGTAAACAATTGAATCATATAGCAAAGACTTTTCATGAATAGTACTTTCGAGACAAGCATCAACAAGTCTTGCATAAGAGTTACTCATAAAGCAATAAATTCTTAGTAAAGGTATTGAAGCAACACAATGGAAGATTAAGTTTCAGCGGTTGCTTTCAACTTGTAACATGTATATCTCATAGATAGTTGTCAATGCAGAGCAATATAACAAATGCAATAAGCAAGTATGTAAGAATCAATGCACAGTTCACACAAATGTTTGCTTCTTGAGGTGGAGAGAAATAGGTGAACTGACTCAACAATAAAAGTAAAAGAATGGTCCTTCAAAGAGGAAAGCATCGATTGCTATATTTGTGCTAGAGCTTTGGTTTTGAAAACATATAGAGAGCATAAAAAGTAAAGTTTTGAGAGGTGTTTGTTGTTGTCAACGAATGGTAATGGGTACACTAACTACCTCGCCAACCGGACTTCCAAGAGCGGCTCCCATGAATTATTTTATTTTTGGGTGGCACTCCTTCCAACCTTTCTTTCACAAACCATGGCTAACCGAATCCTCGGGTGCCTGCCAACAATCTCATACCATGAAGGAGTGCCTTTTTATTTTAGTTTTATTATGATGATGACACTCCTCCCAACCTTTGCTTACACAAGCCATGGCTAACCGAATCCTTCGGGTGCCGTCCAACAATCACATACCATGGAGGAGTGTCTATTTTTGTTAATTAATTTGGGACTGGGAATCCCATTGCCAGCTCTTTTTGCAAAATTATTGGATAAGCGGATGTGCCACTAGTCCATATGAGAGTCCGTCAAAAGTAAATGACAAGGTTGAAAGCTAAACACCACATACTTCCTCATGAGCTGTAAAACATTGACACAAATCAGAGGTGATAAATTTTGAATTGTTTAAAGGTAGCACTCAAGCAATTTACTTTGGAATGGCAGGAAATACCACATAGTAGGTAGGTATGGTGGACACAAATGGCATAGTGGTTGGCTCAAGGATTTTGGATGCATGAGAAGTATTCCCTCTCGATACAAGGCTTAGGCTAGCAAGGTTGTTTGAAGCAAACACAAGTATAAACCGGTACAGCAAAACTCACATAAAAGACATATTACAAGCATTATAAGACTATACATCGTCTTCCTTGTTGTTCAAACACCTCACTAGAAAATATCTAGACTCTAGAGAAACCACTCATGCAAACCAAATTTTAACAAGCTCTATGTATTTCTTCACTAATAGGTGCAAAGTATATGATGCAAGAGCTTAAACAAGAGCACAACAATTGCCAAGTATCACATTACCCAAGACATTATAGCAATTACTACATGTAGCATTTTCCAATTCCAACCATATAACAATTAACGAAGCAGTTTCAACCTTCGTAATGAATATTATGAGCTAAGAACACATGTGTTCATACGAACCAGCGGAGCGTGTCTCTCTCCCACACAAGCATTTATTCAAACAAAAACAAAAACAAAAAACATACAGACGCTCCAAGTAAAGCACATAAGATGTGACCGAATAAAAATATAGTTTCAAGAGAAGGAACCTGATAATTTGTCGATGAAGAAGGGGATGCCTTGGGCATCCCCAAGCTTAGACGCTTGAGTCTTCTTGATATATGCAGGGGTGAACCACCGGGGCATCCCCAAGCTTAGAGCTTTCACTCTTCTTGATCATAGTATATCATCCTCCTCTCTTGACCCTTGAAAACTTCCTTCACACCAAACTTCTCATAATCTTCATTAGAGGGGTTAGTACATAATCAAAAACTCACATGTTCAGAGGTGACACAATCATTCTTAACACTTCTGGACATTGCTCAAAGCTACTGGAAGGTAATGGAACAAAGAAATCCACCCAACACAGCGAAAGAAACAATGCGAAATAAAAGGCAGAATCTGTCAAAACAGAACAGTCCGTAAAGACGAATTTCTAATAAATACTTCCATTGCTCAGATCAGAAAATTCAAAACTAGTGAAAGTTGCGTACATATCTGAGGAACACGCACGTAAATTGGCATATTTTTCTGATTTTTCTACAGAGAGAAAATCCCAGATTCGTGACAGATAGAAATCTGTTTCTGCGCAGAAATCCAAATCTAGTATCAACCTTCGATTAGAGGCTTCACTTGGCACAACAAAACACAAAACTAAGATAAGGAGAGGTTGCTACAGTAGTAAACAACTTCCAAGACACAAATATAAAACAAAGTACTGTAGCAAAATAACACATGGGTTATCTCCCAAGAAGTTCTTTCTTTATAGCCATTAAGATGGGCTCAGCAGTTTTAATAATCCATTCACGGGAAATAGTATTTGAAGCAAAAGAGAGCTTCAAGAGGCAAATTCAAAACAAATTTAAGTCTAACATGCTTCCTATGAAGAGGAATCTTGTACACAAATGAATTCATGAAGAACAAAGTGACAAGCATAAGAGGATAAAACACGAGCAACTTCAAGATTCTCAACATAAAGAGGGGAAACTTAATATTATTAAGATGCATATAACCATATTTCCCTCTCTCATAATAACTTTCAGTAGCATCATTGATGAAATCCACAATATACCCATCACTTAAAACATTCTTATCATGGTTCATATGCATAGAAGTATCATTAAATTTGGCATAAGAAGAGTTATTCTCATTAATAGTAATTGGAGCAAGATTATTATCAAGAATTTGAACATGGTAAACAAGTTGCATATTAAGGGAATTGTTTTTGGTAGTCCAATCATGACTATGACAAGTTTCATAAGGATAGTTATAACCTATATCATAGCATTCTTTATAATAATCATCAAAGATCGGAGGCACAGTGTCATCATGAGAAATAGAATAGTTATCTTTCACAGTCGGTTTATCTATGACCATACCATCATTGTTATTAGAAGGAGATGTATCAAACACATAATGATCAGTAGCAAAAGGATTTTCAAACACCTCTTCCCCAAGCTTAGAGCTTTCTATATCATTATGGGAGGAAGCATGGATAGCACTGACACTATGGCAATTATTATCATCTTCAGAATTAGTTTCCCAGAGATTTGCAATATCAAAAGTAGTGTGCTCATTCAAATCATGATTGCTAATGTATGTAAAGGGCATAGGAAGATCATCATATTTAGATTCATTATCACAATAATCATTAGGAGCAACATACTTACGGTTACCTAGCGTTATCTCATTCACGCGGGGATACGCCGTTACCTCTTTCTTTTTATTCCTCTTCTTCTTCTTCTTCTTCTTCGTTCCCTTCTTCTTCTTCTTCTCTTCCTTCTCCTCATTTCCTTCTTTAGGAGGAAGAGGCTTGAAGGGTAGCTTGTCCGCATAACCTTATTTACTTTCAGAAATAATAGAAGAAACTTGGAAGGATTCCTCCTTTTCATTAATTAGTTCAAAACACATGGCGGTCCTATCATATTTTGGCAAGGTGTCATCTTCTAAAATATTTTGTATGTAAGTATTTGTATGGCTATTATCAATGCAATAAGAAAAACACCCATGCAGGACATCATCAATATCAAGATCACTCATATGTAACAAAGAGATTTTTCTCGACAATTCTTCACACCCCAAAAATAAAGTAAGTTCATCATGCTGATTAGGAGTAATTTCATCATCACAATACAAATTTGCAGCACTCATTGGGTTCAAATTATCATTGGAGGAGCATTGAAAATTAAAATGACCCACTTCATGGCAAACTTCACAAATAAAAGGATAGAGGGCACAAACTTTTTTACCAAGATCATCTAGAGCCCTAAGCCACTTCCTAGTTTTTTCATTAATATGATGGATGCAATATTCATCTTTGACTTGATTAATTCCACAAGGTCTATGCATTCCACAAAAATTAACATGCTTATAAGAAATAGCATTTTTAGGAGTTTGAGCATGCTTATTGCAATAATTAACAACAATTTCATTCTTCATGCAAGCCTCTTTAAAAGGTTCATGATACTTATCAAAATTCTTCTTAGGCAATTCAAAATGAGAAGCAAAGGATTTATAAAGATTTGCAGCAACTTGAGAGTCAAGACCATAAGTAGCACTCATATTTCGAAATTTATCGGTATCCATAAAAGCTTCAATGCATTCATAATCATAATTTATACCTGACTCTTTACCTTTGTCGTTCTCCCATCCTTCAGCGTTGTCCTCAATCCGATCAAGGAGGTCCCACCTAGCTTCAACCTCCTTGCTTGTGAAAGATCCCTCCGAACACGCGTCCAGATAGTCCTTGTGTTGTCCTGAAAGCCTCGCATAAAAATTGTTAACAATAACATTACGGGGGAGCTCATGAATGGGGCATTTGAGCATTAGAGATTTCAATCTCCCCCACGCTTGAGAAATACTCTCTCCATCACGAGGATAAAAGTTATAAATATAATTCCTATCAATATGCACTTCATGCGGAGGATAAAATTTAGAATAAAAGAGAGATGCAATTTCCTCCCAACCAAGAGAATGCCTATTCTCCAACAATTTATACCAATGCGCCGCTTTACCAGTCAGCGAAACAGAGAATAGCTTCTTCCTCACTTCATCCATAGAGATACCTGCACACTTGAATAACCCACATAATTCGTGCAAAAACAGTAAATGATCTCTAGGATGGACAGTTCCATCCCCTTTATAGTGGTTGTCCATAACACATTCAATAATTTTCATGGGTATTTTATACGGAATACTTTCAGCAGGTGGATTTAAAATATCAGAAGCATTATTAGAGTTATCGCATATGGGAGATAAAGCATTATCAGAACAAATTTTCTCCCCTAAAGATGGGAAGCTAAAAAGACCACAAAAACTAGCTTCCCCAAGCTTAGACTTCTTCATAGCATTAGCAGTAATTGCATTCATACTAATAACATCGCTACTAGCATGCGAATAAGGTTCCATAGGTTTTTTAATTTTCGCATCAAACAATTCTAAATCAGGAAAAAGATTAAAAAGCTCACTAATTTTTTTGTTGTTTTCCATTATGCCTAACTAGTGTAAACAAGAAACAAAAAGTTGCAATTGCAGGATCTAAAGGAAATAGCTTCGAGCACAAACACAATGGCGCCGTAAAAGTACTTTACCCGGAACCGGAGTATGAGTGCCTTTTACCTTTCCTCCCTGCAAGAACGGCGCCTTTAAAAGTGCTTGATGTCTACGTTCACCCTCCTTTCCTGTAGACAGTGTTGGGCCTCCAAGAGCAGAGGTTTGTAGAACAGCAGCAAGTTTTCCCTTAAGTGGATACCCAAGGTTTATCGAACTCAGGGAGGAAGAGGTCAAAGATATCCCTCTCATGCAACCCTGCAACCACAAAGCAAGAAGTCTCTTGTGTCCCCAACACACCTAATAGGTGCACTAGTTCGGCGAAGAGATAGTGAAATACAGGTGGTATGAATATATATGAGCAGTAGCAACGGTGCCAGAAAATAGCTTGATGGTGTGTAGTTGATGGTGGTGGTATTGCAGCAGTAGTAACGCAAAGAAACAAGAAACAAGCAGCGGTGATAGCAGTATTTAGGAACAAGGCCTAGGGATTACACTTTCACTAATGGACACTCTCAACATTGATCACATAACAGAATAGATAAATGCATACTCTACACTTTTGTTGGATGATGAACGCATTGCGTAGGATTACACGAACCCTCAATGCCGGAGTTAACAAGCTCCACAATTTGTTCATATTTAGTAACCTTATAGTGTAAGATAGATCAAAAGACTAAACCAAGTACTAACATAGCATGCACACTATCGCCTTCATGCATATGTAGGAGGAATAGATCACATCAATACCATCATAGTAATAATTAACTCCACAATCTACAAGAGATCATAATCATAGCCTACGACAAGAACCACACGGTGCACACACTAGTCACCTTTACACACGTGCAGGAGGAATAGAACTACTTTAATAACATCACTAGAGTAGCACATAGATAAATTGTGATACAAAACTCATATGAATCTCAATCATGTAAAGCAGCTCATGAGATTATTGTATTGAGGTACATGGGAGAGAGATGAACCACATAGCTACAGCGAAGCCCTCAGCCTCAGGGGTGAATTACTCCCTCCTCATCATGGGGGCAGCGATGGCGGTGAAGATGGCGGTGAAGACGGCGGTGGAGATGGCTCCGGGGGCAATTCCCCGTCCGGCAGGGTGCCGGAACAGAGAGTTCTGTCCCCCGAATTGGAGTTTCGCGATGGCGGCGGCGCCCCTGGAGTCTTTCTGGATTTTCGTCAATTGGTACTGCGTTTTTAGGTCGAAAGGGCTTTTATAGGCGAAGAGGCGGCGCAGGGGGGCACCTGGGGGCGCCACACCCTAGGCCGGCGCGGCCTAGGCCTGGCCCGCGCCGCCATGTGGTGTGGTGGCCCCCTGGCCCCTCTCCGACTCTTCTTCGGTGTTCTGGACGCTTCCGGGAAAAATAGGAGGTTTGGCGTTGATTTCGTCCAATTCCGAGAATATTGCCCGAACAGCCTTTCTGGAACCAAAAACAGCAGAAAACAGCAACTGGCCTCTCGGCATCTCATCAATAGGTTAGTTCCGGAAAACGCATAAAAATGATATAAAGTGTGAACAAAACATGTTGGTATTGTCATAAAACAAGCATGGAACATCGAAAATTATAGATACGTTGGAGACGTATCAGTGCGCCACTGCTAGGAGGTGTCCAGAGCCCGTTTAGAGATGGTAGGCTTAGCAATGGCGCACTTCGGTGGTGCGCCACTGCTACATAGGTTACCTATGGCGCATGTCATTGGGTGCGCCACTGCTAGGGGTTGGCCAGAGCCCCTTTAGAGATGAGAGGCGTAGCAGTGGCGCACCACCTAGCAGTGCGCCATTGCTATGTTACCCTAGCAGTGGCGCACGGCTATGTGGTGCGCCACTGCTAACCTGGGACCATTTCCTGCTTTTCACCCTCCACTCACATGTGCCACCCACTTTCCCCAAACACTCTTGCACCACCACCTCCCACCAAATCTGGATCTGGTCGTGTTGCCCCTCCTTCCCACCTCATTTTCACCTCTTCATTCACCAAAATTAAGTTGGTAAACTTAATTTTCTTCATAGGTAAGTAATGGTGAAGCTTTCTTAGCTCAATACCTACTCAATCTCAACTTTTTACCTCATCCAACACTCTAGGTCTCGCCGTATCGGTAACTTTGTTGGTTTTATGCTTTGTGTGTGACCGGTTCCGATCGTCTTGCACACACACGTGTGTGTGCACATATGTTATGCGAAGCTCATGTGTTGTGCGCATGCGCGAAAAGCTTGTCGCGATCACGTGCATGTGTGTTGTTGTATGCGAAGCCGCCTCCACATGTGTTGTATATGCAAAGCCTCCGATCCACACATGTGTTGCATGTGTTTGTTTGCAGGGATTTGAAATGCGATGGAGTTGCCAATATTTTGCCGAAACGTTGATTCATTTCCGTTTCGGCGAATAGTGGGCATACTCGCATATACATATGTCCTATTTTTAGGGAAGGTCATGCCAAAATTTTCTTTTGGTATGCTAAGATATCCATTTTCTCTATACCCGCAGGCGACCATGGTCCGCATGATGAGCGAAGGCGTTGTGGCTAGGTTTTTGAAAGCCGCGACAGCCGAGATGATTAGAAATAACCAAAAGGAGATAAGATGTCTGTGTCGAAGATGCAAGCTGACGAGCCTTATGGACCCTAAAGCCGATATGGTGCGGGACCACCTTCTCATGCGTGGTTTCATGGATGGCTATCGGTGGGAAGGCGACGAAGATGATTATGAATTTGTCCATGGGATTTCAACAAGAAATAAGGAAGGAGGTGATCAGGATGTAGAAGATCTCGGGCATGATCAGGATGTAGAAGATCCCGGAGATGATCATGATCACAATGTGGGAGATCCTGGACCTGATGATGAGGAAGATCAAGATGGAGGTCATCATGACGATCATGAAGATGAAGACGATGGACCATCGTCGATGGACTGGGTGCAGGACCCTTATCTTCAAGAGCTGCTTCTCAAGCAGACGAGTAACGCAAGAGCTGCCGTCCGAGAGAAAGCCAAGATGGATCAACTGGAGGTAGACGCGGTTACTCCATTGTATGAAGGATGCAGGCCGGAGGATACCCGCCTGAAAGTAACGCTCATGGCACTGGAGATGAAGGTAAAGCACAAAATGACCGACAAATCCTTCAACGACAACATGTCATTCTGGCAGGAACGTCTTCCCAAAGGTAACACGTGTCCGACTAGTATTGAGGAGGCCAAGAAAATCGTGTGTCCTCTGGATTTACCGCATGTGAAATATCATGTGTGCTTGAACGATTGCATCATTTATCGGAACGAGCACGCGGCGTGTACCATATGTCCGGTGTGCGGCGTCAGTCGGTACAAGAAGGGGAAGAAAGCTCCTCGGAAGGTGGTGTGGTACTTTCCGATCACTCCTCGTCTGCAGCGGTATTTCGCGGATCCTAAGCAAGCAAAGCTAATGCGCTGGCACGCGGAGATGAGGAAGGTAGAAGATGACGCAGATGATCCGGACAAAAAGGAAAAGGACAGGATGTTGAGACACCCTTCGGATGCTAGCCAGTGGAATGCGTTGAACCTCGAGTACCCAGAATTTGGGGACGATCCTAGGAACATAAGGCTGGGCACGAGCACCGATGGAGTCAATCCGTTTGGCAGCCAGAGCAGCACGCATAGCACCTGGCCCGTGTTTGTGTGGATGTACAACCTCCCCCCCTGGTTGTGCATGAAGAGGAAGTACATTCAAATGAGTATGATAATTGAAGGGCCGAAACAACCAGGGAACGACATCAATCTGTATATGGGGCTTCTGAAAGAGGAGCTAGCCACGCTATGGGACACGCCTGCCAATACGTGGGACGCCGCCGCGGAAGAATATTTCCCTATGAGAGCCGCACTACTCACGACGGTGCACGACTTTCTCGGTTACGGATATGTCGCGGGGCAGGTGGTCCACGGATTCAATGCATGCGTCAGGTGCATGGACGACACAACGTACCGCCAGCTAGATAGAGATCCCGGGTCCTCGAAAACGGTGTTCATGGGACATCGAAGGTGGCTTCGCGAGGACGACGCATGGAGGAAACGCAAGGATCTGTTCGATGGTCAAGACGAACCCCGAAGACGGCCACGTACGAGAAGCGGCGAGCAAATAGACGAGCTATTGAAAAATTGGAAAGAGTGCCCACCACCGGGAAAGAAGCGAAAGCCGCCAGAGCCGCTGCTTAAGGTATGGAAGACGAGGTCTGTTTTCTGGGACTTGCCGTACTGGAAGATCCTCCGTGTGCCTCACAGCCTTGATGTCATGCACATCACGAAGAACGTGTGCGAGAGTCTGCTTGGTACCCTCCTCAACATGCCAGAGAAGACCAAAGATGGGCCGAAAGCAAGGTACGACTTGCAATCAATTGGGATCAGGGAGGAGCTTCACGCGGGACGCCCTAATGATGATGATGATGACGATGACGATGATGAGGCGGAGGACACGCAAAGTCGTCGCAAGGGCAAAAATGCCAAAAAGATTGAATATTACTGCCCCCCCGCGTGCTTCACTCTAAGTCAGAAGGAGATCGAGCAGTTTTTCGACTGTCTCCTAGGAGTAAAACTTCCCTACGGTTACGCGGGGAAGATAAGCAGGTACCTAGACAAAGCGAAGCAGAGGTTCAGCGGGATGAAGTCTCACGACTGTCACGTGCTGATGACGCAGATACTTCCAGTTGCAATCCGTGGGATCATGGACGCGCACGTCCGTGAAACGCTTTTTGGCCTATGCAACTTTTTCGACGTCATCTCTCGGAAGTCTGTTGGCGTGAGGCAACTTAGAAGGCTACAGGAAGAGATCGTGGTGATACTGTGCGAGCTTGAGATGTACTTCCCGCCCGCTTTCTTCGACGTTATGGTGCATCTGCTGGTACATATCGTGGAGGATATCATCCAACTGGGGCCGATGTTCCTGCACAGCATGATGCCGTTCGAAAGGATGAATGGTGTCATCAAAGGGTACGTTCGCAACAGGTCACGTCCGTACGGAAGCATAGCCAAGGGCTTTACGACCGAAGAGTGCATCTCCTTCTGCACGAGTTATCTAGAAATCGAGAACCCCGTTGGCCTGCCCGTAAACAGGCATCTCGGGAAGCTCGCTGGATGGGGTCACCGCGACGGTAGCCGCGAAATGCATGTCGACTTCAAGGGTCGAATCGCCGACTTTGAAAGAGCAAACCTAGTCGCGCTACAACACATAGACGTGGTCGATCCTTGGGTGGTAGAGCACAAAACCTTCATCGCAAAGACGTACAGTGATCAGGGCCAACAGAGGACAGACGGAGATATAATCAAAGAGCACAACTCAACCTTCACGCGGTGGTTCAAGGACAAGATGCTGACGTACCCTATAGACGAGGATTCTTCTGCGGAAGAAAAACTCATATTCGCCTTGTCACAGGGCGCCGAACACAACCTGATGACATTTTAGGCGTACGATATCAACGGCTACACATTCTACACCGAGGAAAAGGACATGAAGAGCGATTATCAGAACTCCGGGGTAACGATGGAGTCCTACACCGGTGACGTCAAGCAGAGATACTACGGAAAGATCGAGGAGATCTGGGAGCTGAGCTACGCCGGAGAGAATGTGCCGATGTTCCGTGTCAGGTGGGCCAAGAACGTCATAAAAGAAGACCGGCATTTCACCACCATGGTTATACCCGAAGCCAAATCCAAGACAGCGGGCGCAAAGGTCACCGCGAAATATGAGCCATGGGTACTAGCTTCCCAAGTGGACCAATGCTTCTTCATTACCGACCCGCAAAAGCCCAGCCGTGTTGTCGTGAGGAGAGGCAAAAGGAGCATCATCGGAATGGATGGAGCCGCCAACGAGCTAGACTTTGACCAGTACGGCGATCCGAAGATGGAAGATGACGACGACGATGATGAAGAACCATACACAACAAGAAGAAGCAGGACCACCCTACCTAAAGGCCGTCCATTCAAGAGAAGAAGTCTAGGAGTTCCGGGGCTAAATTATTCAACCGCGAGAAAGAAGGGCAAGAAGATTGTGAAAAGATAATTATGTATCATTTTTTTTTGAGATCAATTATGTATCATTTTCTTGTATGAATAATGGATGTCATATTGTTAATCTACACATTGTACCGATCAAAATAGACATATAATTTATATTTTTGGATATTCTACATAATTATAATTATTTATGCCTTTTATGTTGGTGTATTATGCTATTTATTATAGTATTAAATCAATTTAAAAAAAGGGAAAAAAATTTGGGGCCGCCAGGGTTCGAACCTGGCCGGCCAGGGTTAACCAAACAGGGGACAGATAGCTAGCCACTGCGGTACAATGCGGATGTTGTCAACAGTAGGAGCCAAATTCGTTTTGACCCTATCCTAAAATCGTAGTGGCGCACCCGTAGTGGTGCGCCATTGCTAAGCGTCACTGTGGCGCACCCCTAGCAGTGCGCCATTGCTAAGCGTCACTGGGTCGGGGACTTAGCCAAATCCCGACCATCTCCATTCCCCATTCCCCATTAATTCCCCAATCCATCCTCTCCGACGACGGCGGCCTCCTCTCCGACGCGAGCGACGCCCTCACCACCCCGGCGACGCCCTCCTCTCCTCGCCACCCCGACACGAGCGACGCCCTCCCCTCCCGGCGGCGACAGGTACCTCCTCCCTCTTCCCTACATCTCCCTCCGCCCGCCGTCTTCTTTTTCGGTAGCGACAAACAGAGCGACATCGGTAGGGTTCCTGCGCCGCCGCCGCCGCCGTCCACGCGCTGACGCCACCTCCGCTGTCCCTGCTCCTCGCCGCCCAACTCCGCCGTACAGCGTCACCCCCGCCTGACTCCGCCTTCCCCGCCTCGATTTTGGTCAGATCTGATGCATCGTGTGTGATTTTTCTGTTCTACTTCGTGGGATTTTTTTTGTTTTGAAACTACTATTCAGAGCAGCAAGCAAATTTAGGTTTAGGAAATTCAGAGCAGCAAGCAAATTTAGGTTTAGGAAATTTTGTTTTGAAGCAGCAAGCAAATTTAGGTTTAGGAAATTTAGGTTTACATTCAGAGCAACATAGCGAGAAAGCACACCCATTGTTCAGTTTCATATTTGTGCTAGAGCTAGTATGAGCTTTCCTGGAACTGCATGCAGGAGCAGAAGTGTACACTCCATTGCATCTGATTTTTTTAGATGACCATGAAACTAAGAACCATGTTTTTTCATGATTAAATGAAGGTGGTTACATCAGTATTTGAATGAAGGTGGTAGTAGCAAATTTAGGTTTAGGAAATTTGAATGCACCAACCAATTTACCCAAAAATTCAAGATGAGGAGAAAGATGGTCAATATATTTCTCTGTTTAAGGTATTTTACATTGATATATCAAGCAGTATTGAGTGAATATATGACTCTGTTGTGTAATAAATAACATTACATTACATTACATTGATATATCAAGCAGTATTGTGTCTGTATTTGGCTGCTCTAGTAGATATCTAGTGATTTTAAGCTACTGACTATTATGTATCTGATATTGCCGACTCTATCTTCAATGAAATTCTATTGTACTATGTATGCATTACATAGTTGATCATTTTAGCCTAGTGCTCTGGCTATTTGTGAGTTAAGTTGTTGGACTGAAATATTAAATCTGCTTTGGCTGTATGTGAGACAAGAGTCCTAGCTTGCTGCTGCTATGTGCTTGCTAGGTTGTTTGCTTGCTGCTGCTATGTGCTAGGTTGTTTGCTTGCTGCTGCTGCTAGGTTGGTTGTTTGCTTGCTGCTGCTGCTATGTGCTAGGTTGCTTGCTTGCTTGCTGCTGCTGCTAGGGCTGCTAGGTTGTTTGCTTACTGCTGCTGCTAGGTTCTTCAAGTTCATATTTTATACTGATTTTTTACTATTTTTCCATTCAAATGCATATAATTTGGGATCAGAGTGAAGGGTTGATGCTCACAGTGTTTATTTTGATGTTTACAACACTGGTTCTAGTCCATGGTGCTCAGCTGGTGTATATGAGGAACAATTGTACATGTGCCATGGTGCTGAGCTGGTGTATATGGTGACATATTCTTGTGCAGGGATCGACAGAGTTGCCCATTATCGCCGAAATGTTGATTCATTTCCGTTTCGGCGAAAATGGGGCACTCATATGTACATAAATTAGCATAGGTCATGCCCAATTTTGTTAGTGGAATGGATCGTAATATGGTTCAAAAATGTAAACATGTAGGATGGCCGGTCCCGGTGGCCGGCGAGGCGGTCGAGGCCGCGGTCCTGGGCGCCCCCGGGGCCGGGGAAGGGGCCGCCGCGGTGGAGCAGCAAGGGCCCCACGGTCACCGTCACCTGCATCCTCCTCGTCTTCGGATGAGGAGCGCTGCTTCGAGTTCCTCCTCCGCATCGACGACGACCCACTCGGCATCAAGAGGCTACCGGACAAGTTCGTCGACGGCGTCGAGCCGGCGCACTTGCAGCTACGGGAGGCAGGCTGCAACTTCTGCCGCTGGTCCGTGGAGGTCCTGTTCGACGGGCAGGGCAAGATGTACCTGCACACGGGGTGGGACAAGTTCGCCCGTGACCTCCACCTCGAGCCTGGCTGCCAGCTCACCTTCCTGTACGAGGGGGACGGCGAGATGATCGTCAAGGTGTTCGACGACACCGCCTGCCGTGTGCACTACCCCCACACCGGCGAATCCGGCTCGGACACCGATAGTTAGAACTTAGAGTGTTGTCAACTCTATCTTCGTTGCTTCGTGTTGTTTGAATTCTATATTAAATTGTATGAAGCTACGATGTTAGGTATGATGATGTTATGTCCAAATATCAATCTCTTGTGCATCCTACCTTGCCATTCCATTTGCTTTGGTATCTCAAAATGCCGATGATTAGAATGTTTGGTCAACTGTACACTCCGGGGTGATGCCAGTGAGCCTGGTGTGATGGCACAAATATCAATCTCTTGTGCATCCTACCTGGCCTCACTGACACCATCCCGGGATGTTCATATTTGTTTCGACCAACAATGTATGAGGCATTCCATTTAGTTCATACTAGCTACTTCTTAATTGCATTGGCCTTTCTTCCATTGTAGCGCCGATGATTAAATTGTTTGGTCACTTGTACACTCCGGCGTGGGGCCAGTGAGCCTGGTGCGATGGCACAAATATCAATCTCTTGTGCATCCTACCTGGCCTCACTGACCCCATCCCGGAATGTTAATATTTCTTTCGACCAACAAAGTATGAGGCATATGATATCTAGTTGAGATACCACTTGGCTCTTTCTTCCATTTTAGTGCCGATGATTAGAATGTTTGGTCACCTATACGCCGCAATATACGTTGTAGACGGGCCCCCCTTTCCCCAGCCGCCGTTCCGTGAATGAGTCCTTGACGAGACAACAACGCCGACATGCCTCTCCGGTGCAGAACCACGCCACTCCAAGCCGCCTCCCTTGTGGCCGCAAGGGAGGCGGCTGGGACTGCCGTGGTTCTGCGCCGGAGAGGCAGATCGGCGTTGTTGTGTCGTCAAGGACCCGTTCATGGAACGGCGGCCGGGAAAAGGGCGCCCTTCTGCAAAGTATACTGCGGTGTATACTGCAACTATGGTTTCTGACCATAGTATTTGTGTTGACCAATAATGTATGAGGCACTTATTCCATTTTGTCATTCCATTTGCTTTGGTATTTTCAAAATGCCGATGATTAAAATGTTTGGTCACCGTACACTTGGGGGTGGCGTAAGTGAGCCTGGTAAGATAGCACAAATATCAATCTCTTGTGCATCGGACTTGGTCTCACTTACGCCATCCCTGAATGTTAAAATTTGTTTTGACCAACAATGTATGAGGCCCTCGTCATTCCATTTGCTTTGGTTTTTCAGAATGCCGATGATTAGAATGTTTGGTCACCTATACACTTGGAGGAGGGGCCAGTGAACCTGGTGCGATGACACAAATATCAATCTCTTGTGCATCCTACTTGGTTTCACTGATGCCTTCTCTAAATGTTCATATTTGTTCCGACCAACAAAATATGAGGCATTCCATTTAATTCATACTAGCTACTTGTCTCTTATTTGAGTTTGCACTTCTTAATTGCATTGGCCGATGATTAAATTTTGTGGTCACTACACTTGGGGGAGGCGCTAGTGAGCCTGGTGCGATGACACAAGTATCAATCTCTTGTGCATCCTACCTGGCCTCACTAACGCCTTCCCTAAATGTTAATATTTGTTTGGACCAACAATGTATGAGGCATTCCATTTAGTTCATACTAGCTACTTGTCTCTTATTTGAGTTTGCACTTCTTAGTTTCTTTGGCTTGTTCATATATGTGCAGATATGACGTGGTATGTCGTGTACAAGGGCAAGGTTCCCGGAGTCTACAACGACTGGGAGGAGTGTCGAAGACAGGTTCACCGTTTTAGCGGTAACAGCTACAAAGGATACACCACTAGAGCGGAGGCCGAAGACAGATACGCACGCTATCTGGCGGGAGAGAGGACGGAGCGGAGGAGGAACCGGATGAAGACCACTATTATCGGGATGGTGCTAGTAGTGACTCTAGCTCTCTTCTATGTGATTGTACTTTAGATGATCGATCTTGTGTAACCACTAGCTCATTTTGACTTTGTAACCCCGTAACTTGCATTGTAACCTCGTAACTTCTCTAATGTGAAATCTTGTGAATCATGTGGGGCTAATGTGAAGAATTATGTATGGATAAGTTGTGCTGTTGTTTATATGTGTTATGTATCCTGTATTGTGCTATTGTACTGTGATATACAACCTGTATAAATACCTGCCAGGATACAAAAAAAAAATTCGAAATTCGTAGCAGTGGCGCACTAGAGGCCCATCAGTGGCGCACGTCCACTAAGTAGCAGTGGCGCACTGCGCTGGATCCAGTGGCGCACTGCCCTGTGATCCCCTCCGAGACTAGCAGTGGCGCACCAGGAACCTCAGCAGTGGCGCACGTCCTGGAGACAGCAGTGGCGCACGTCCACACGCAGCAGTGGCGCACCACTTTGGAGTAATAGTGGCGCACTTCTGGACATGTCAATGGCGCACCACGCAGTGCGCCACTGGTATCCAGGCTAGTAGTGGCGCACCCCTAGTGCGCCACTACTAGGAGTTAGCAGTGGCGTGATAGCAGTGGCGCACCACTAGTGCGCCACTGAAGGCTATATGTGGTGCGCCACTGATTGCCTTTTTCCTAGTAGTGTGTTATTCACCCGGTGGGCCACCTGGGCCTTGGAGAGCAGCGCCTTGGACGTCCGGTTCGGGTCGAACCGGCCGGACATGTGCCCGATTTTGTGGGTGCGCATTTGGAGCGGCAGCACCCGGCGCTCGGCGATGGTGCAGAGGAGGTCCTCGGCGGTCAGCCCGTTCGCGACAGCCACCCCCAGGATGTCCCAGAGCTGATTCACCTCAGCGTCCGGATCCGTCGTGCGGGCGTTGTAGCTCCAGTTGATCCGGCCAACTGGAGGAGCCGGGTTGAACTCCGGCAGGTTGATCCGGTCGACGAGCTGGCCCTCGTTGCGCACGTAGAAGAATGACATCTGCCAGTTCTTCACCGAGTCAACGGTTGGAATTTTGGGGAAGGGCGTACCCGGCCGGGTGTAGATCGAGGCGGCGCCGCAGGCCCGCAGGCGGCCCTCAGTGGTTTGTGCCTTGAGGTAGAACAGTTGGCTCCAGAAGTCGATATCCGGCCACAAGCCGGCGTAGGCCTCCATGAAGGCCACATAGCAGCTGAGGAGGATGCAGGCGTTGGCCGGCAGGTGGTGCGGCTGCAGGCCAAAGTTGTCGAGGAACTGGCGGAAGAAGGTGGAGGCCGGCAGGCCCAGCCCGCGATCGAGATGCGCGCCGAAGACGACGCGCTCGCCGGGCTCCGGCTCGGGCTCCGTCTCCTCG
This sequence comes from Lolium perenne, assembly GCF_019359855.2. Taxonomy (NCBI): domain Eukaryota; kingdom Viridiplantae; phylum Streptophyta; class Magnoliopsida; order Poales; family Poaceae; genus Lolium; species Lolium perenne. The sequence continues at coordinate 194,091 of NW_027248997.1, forward strand.
CCGGGCGCCCGCGTGACCACCGATGACGGGATCCGGCGGAGGCGCACCAGCCGCTCGATGTCGTCCTCCCTCATGTACGAGCCCCTCCATGATCCGCTGGCGGAGGCCATCGTCGAGGAAGAAGAAGAGGAAGACCACGAAAGGCCGAAAGGCGAGGAAGAAACTTGCGACGGCGGCGGCGACGACGGCGGTGGAGGACGCTCCGTCGAAACGCGGGGCCCCGTGGCGCCGGCTCGTCGGAGTAGCGGCGGCGGATCGGTGGAGATTCGCTCGCCGGAGTTCGCCAGCGGGAGACGTTCGCCGGAGCAGCAACGGGCTCGAGCGCGAAGAAGAGAGCGAAGAGGAACGGGAGCGCGAGGAAGATGAAGTGAGGCAGTGGCCGCCTCGGTACCCTCCCCCGCGGCATTTATAGCCGACCGCGGCGGACGGTTAGCCCCCAAGTGGCGATCGTGGCCACGTCGCCCGGATCTTCTGCGCGTTAACTCCCCCCACGACCGCTGCCGTTACCAGAAACCACCACACCACGTCACCCACGACCGCACCGGATCCGGAGGGGACATTGATGTGACCAGACGAACCGGCGGCAGAGCCCAGGCGTCAGACCGGTCAAGTCGGGTGTAGGACCCGAGGCGGCGGAGACTCCGGCGCGCCGCAAGCCGGAGCCGGACAATAAGTTCAACTCGGACCAAAAATCATCTAGCAAGGCGGAAACACCACCAAAGCTTGCGAGAAAGCAAAAGCTGCATAAGTGTAAATAGCGGCCGGCTAGAAGCAGCCGGCCGGAACGAGCCGGACGAAGGGCGCAGCCGGCTGAATGGAAATTCTCAGTCGGCCCCTCCAAGTGCCGTCAAGTATATTCAAGAAGCCAGGAAAACCTGCCTAGGTCCTTCTAAACGCGGGACCTTGCCAGCTTCGGGGGCTAATGTCGGGGGGAAGACCCCGGGTAGGGCAATGGACGCGGAGCAGCCGGCTGGCCACTGGCCGGCTCGCGGCAAAGGCCGGCTGAGGAGCAGCCGGCTGGCGCCGTGGCCGGCTGGTCCGGAAGCCGGCTGGCTCCAGGTCCTAGTCGGCCTGGCTATGGCCGCCAATGCTGTAGCTGGGCCGGCTTCTACAAGCCATATCCGACTGGGGGTTTGTACCTCAGACCGACTCGAGGCTGGCGAGTCTTGCACTGGAAGGAACCGGGTTGGTGATCCGGGTTCCCAAAGTCCACGCTGACTTCATCCTCCGTAAAGCGTGGGGCACTGTGGAGCAATAGTGCCACGCGCTGGACAGGCCATCGTGGTCTACGACGATCCGTACAGGCTACAGTGGCTGATGGCGACAGGGACACCTCCTCTCCATACCGCTGACCTTGGCAGCCGGATGGGACAGGCCATGAGGCCTCAACGGCTCCTGACGTCACTGCCTCGGGAAGGAGCGGAAGCCGGAGCCGGCCAAGCCGGCCAGTAAACTATAGGGTCTTATATGTAAAGTGCCGGTGCCTATATAAGCCGCACTACCCCCTCTCGTGCAGGGGATCGATCATTCTCACTTCATTCCACCCTTAGCGCTGCCCTGTGAGAGAGACCATCGTCTCCCTTAGCCTCCCAGGAGCAGCCGGACACAGCTCTAGGAGCACCATTGTATTGTGTGATCATCATATACACTCATAGCAGGAGTAGAGGTGTTACCTCCATCGGAGGGCCTCGAACCTGGGTACGTCGCCGTGTCGCTCGTCCCCATACCCGCATCCGGATACCGCCGTGAGATCTCTCAGGAACCACCTTCAATTAGCCACCCTATGGCATATGCCGTGACGATACCACGACACTCGTGCCGAATCTTTCAGGTAAAGCTGCAGACACTGCATCGCTGCCATTTGATTTCCCTTGTGCAAGATCACAGTTTGTAAGTAATCATCTATCCAAGACCTCGGCTCCTGCTGCCCGTCATATTTGGCAACATCAGTGGGAGTAGGCTTGAATCTCTTTGGTGGCATCGTCTCCCGAATTTTGTAACTTAAGCAATCGGCTCCTCGCAATTCGCTGTCGTATTCCTGGGTTTCTTTGGAGTCATCGCTATCATACCCTTCTCTTGCAGCCCTTCGTCGTCGTGCTTTATGAATTCTGCTTTCATGATATCATCACGAGCGTCTTTCGAACGATGTCTGGATCCACTGAACTGGTGTGTAGCTTTCTCCTTTTGAGGAACGAGCTTATCTCCAAGGATCGCGAGGCTTTTCCAAAGCACCCCCGATGAGCTTGCTCCATGGGCCCATCGGGTGGCTGATGGTTGATCAGATAGGCTGCGAGGTTGGCAGTTGCTCCCTCGACAGTTTTTTGCCTGAGCATGCCTGCAGTGTCTGATGACCCACAAGTATAGGGGATCGCAATAGTCTTCGCGGGAAGTAAAACCCAATTTATTGATTCGACACAAGGGGAGCCAAAGAATATTTGTAAGCCTTAACAGCAGAGTTGTCAATTCAGCTGCACCTGGAAACAGACTTGCTCGCAAGAGTTTATCAGTAGTAACAGTTTTATAGCAGTAGCAGTAGTGAAATATCAGCAGCAGTGTAACAAAGACAGCAGTAGTGATTATAGTAAACAGCAGGATTAAAATACTGTAGGCACAGGGATGGATGAACGGGCGTTGCATGGATGAGAGAAACTCATGTAACAATCAATGTAGGGCATTTGCAGATAGTAATAAAACAGTATCCAAGTACTAATCAATCCATAGGCATGTGTTCCATATTTAGTCGTACGTGCTCGCAATGAGAAACTTGCACAACATCTTTTGTCCTACCAGCCGGTGGCAGCCGGGCCTCTAGGGAATCTACTGGAAATTAAGGTACTCCTTTTAATAGAGCACTGGACCAAAGCATTAACACTCCGTGAACACATGTGATCCTCATATCACCGCCTTCCCCTTCGGTTGTCCCAATTTCTGTCACTTTGGGGCCTCGGGTTTCGGACAATGATATGTGTATACAACTTGCAGGTAAGATCATAAAACAATGAATATCATCATGAAACAATAACATGTTCAGATCTGAGATCATGGCACTCGGGCCCTAGTGACAAGCATTAAGCATAACAAGTTGCAACAATATCATAAAAGTACCAATTACGGACACTAGGCACTATGCCCTAACAATCTTATGCTATTACATGACCAATCTCATCCAATCCCTACCATCCCCTTCAGCCTACAGCGGGGGAATTACTCACACATGGATGGGGGAAACATGGCTGGTTCAATGGAGAGGCGTCGGTGGTGATGATGGCGATGATCTCCTCCAATTCCCCGTCCCGGCGGAGTGCCAGAACGGAGTTTCTGGTCCCGAGACGGAGTTTCGCGATGGCGGCGGTGTTCTGGATGGCTTATGGCGATTTCGTCTAACCCCCGTGCGTTTTTAGGTCGAAGACCTTAAGTAGTCCAGAGGGGAGCACCTGGGGCCGCCCGAGGCGCCGCCACCATAGGCTGGCGCGGCCCATGGGCCTGTCGCGCCGCTTGGTGGGGTGGCTGCCTCGTGGGGCCCCTCCTTCTGGTCTTCTGGCTCCGTTATTCTTCTATGAAAATAAGCCCATTGGAATTAATCCCGGGGATTTTTCTGAAAGTTGAGTTTCTGCAGAAAAACGAGACACCAGGGCAATTCTGCTGAAAACAGCGTTAGTCCGTGTTAGTTGTATCCAAAATACACAAATTAGAGGCAAAACAATAGCAAAAGTGTTCGGAAAAGTAGATACGTTTTGGACGTGTCAGTGTCCATAGTCATAAAGGATTTGGACAAGTTCGAATTTATCTCCCTTGCATCATCTTCCAAAAGTCGAGGCATCCTTGGTCGATGTCTTCTTGAACCTTGATTGCTTCAAGACACACTACCATGTGAGGCTCTACGTCGCTCACTGGGTTGATCAGCTGCGAGCCGGTGTCGACCGAGACCTGCTTGCTCGTTTGACAATTGCACTCGATTCCTTTCCAAGATAGAATGGTAAGCATTAAGAGTCCCTGCCGAAGTTCCATAAGGGAGCCGAGTATTGTTGGTTATAGCAGCACGAGCCGCTTCCCACTCTTCCTCAGTAATAGTAAAGTCACTATTATCGTTACTTGAGCTGTTCGCAACATTGCGACGCCTATTGGCACGGGGGGTGCATTCTCCTTCCTCTCCATCGACCGGGTTAAGGATAGCATAGATCTGATGATGCACCACTTTCCAGGTAGCTGTCTTGGCGATGCTGTCTATACTTTCTTCGTCCGAAGAATAGTTGGCACTGCAAACGAACGGCGTGTCATCCGAGCCCAATCCATGCCTGGTGTCACAGTTTATGCAATAGTACGATGTCAGATCGGATGACATGGAGTCATCGGATCCAACAGACATAGATGACATCGAGTGGCGCAGAGTCGATGGTGGTGAAGATGCTGATGTTGATGTAGATAGTGTAGCCGATAGACTGACCGGGACCGGAGTCAAAGCGGTCGATCCTGCCACCGATGACAATGGAGTCCTTGTTGTGTTGGAGACGAGCGAATCGGGCAGTCGAAGGATTCCCTTGGTGTTGATGCAGTAGTGGACGCTCCTGAACGTCATATCCAACCCGCCTTGCAGATCCGAAAAGATCGGATGAGACGAGTCGTTGTCCGGAGTAAACTCGAAGGACCCGAATCGAATCGAATTCCTCGAGCTTGGTGATGAAGGGGCCGACGACAACGTCGGCGATGCTGATGAAGTTGCGGACGACGTGACTGAAACAGCCGATGATGAGCCTTGCGCCAACAGGGTTCCCACAGACGCCGCCAATCGACGAGGGTGATCCTCGGCAATGCCACCTTTTGGGGCTTAGGGTTGACGGAATCCTGCAGGATGACACGAGACATCGGATACCAAACTGACAGGGAGAGAGATTTACCCAAGTTCGGGGCCCTCGATGAGGTAAAACCCTTACTTCCTGCTTGTCTGATCTTCATTATCGAAATTATCGGGTTACAATGGGGTAGTCGAAGTCTAAGATTAAGATCTCGTCGAGAGGCTAAGATTTCTTATGACCTAACTCTAGACTTGCGGTGAATCTGGCTGTGGTGATTGTGTGTCCCTTGGCAGACCCTCTCCTAGCCCTTATATTGTAGGCTAGGTCTCGAGAGTTCTATCCGGGTTCGGCTAGGTTACAAAGAGTTCTATGTCCAAACTTTCCTTGTTCTTCATCTTCCTGCATTGTTCATCAAGAGTCTTTCTTCGGAACCGACATATCGGCCCACCTTGGTCGGTGGATGATCTTCATGGGCCCCTGGTTGGGCTGTAGGATGTAGCTTAACATTAGTTACCCGAAGGGTAATACCCACATCATACGGTCTAGAGTAGGAACCAACATTGGCGTTGTCACCATTGAGATCCATGTTGCCTAAGAGGTTGCTGATGTCAGGAAAGAAGTCGTTGTTGGGGAAGTACTCGTCAGCCTCCGTGTCGACGTTGGTGTGCTAGTGGTAACTCTTGGCCTATAGGCTATTCCATAGTAGTGGCTTAAGGGTTTGACCTCGAGCTGTGCATTAGTAGATGGGATTCAAAGATAAAATGAAGCTAAAACTAATACATATAATAAGGGTGATGCATCCTAAAAATGTCGTAATTCTGCATGTCACCATAGTCTTTATGGATCGGTTATCCACCTCGAGTTCCTACGCAGCATGCAGAGTCTTGGTATTAAAATAAATCAAACAATAACATTAGGATCATGGACGTCATCGTTAATCTCAAAAATATAGCCACACTACTAACCCATGAATGATGTCTCTCGAGCAAGTATCATATCATGCAACTATTTCTACTCAAACCTTAATACCTTCATTGATCTTCCTAGTTTGGTTACTTGTCAAACCTTAATATCGAGGCAAGAAAATTAGAGTAAGAAATTTATTTATACTACAATAGTACACAATATCCCATAAGTTAATAGGTGAACTTGATGTTGCGAGGCTAGGACTCAGCCCGTAGCACCTGTGAGGACAACTCCCACACGATTAGATCAACAGTCTTAAACATTCTATCATGAATCTCAAAAAGATGAATGATAAATATTCTAACAATGTCGCCAATCGCATATGAATAAAGATTATAAGTAGGGAGAGAGAGAGGATGTACATTGTGATGATGATGAGTCGGTGAAGTCGATGGCGGAGGCGACAGGGCTTCAGTGTAAATTTGATCTGGCTATAGAGGTGAAATATGTTTTTTCTCTCCGTGTGTTCCCATAATGCCCTGGGTACCTTCACACTTTATACTGGGTTTGACAAGATGAAGGCACCGACACATGCTATGGTTAGACCGAACGGGTAATGCTAGCTTATTTGGGTACAATGTCTTCTAGATAAACTTAGCATGCCACCAGTCAACCACCTATTCTTTGGCCTGACAATGTTGGAGCAACGTACTTCTCATTCAATCTGGTTTTTTTGTTGAGCAACTGGCGGGAGCACTGCCTATTCATTGAAAGCACTGTCACGTTGGTGGATGTCTTCCCTAGCGATGTCCGCCACCTCGGGGGTAGTGAGGCAACATCCAGTGAAGATGCGGCGGTTCCTTTCCTTCCACGCGTTCCAGAGGACGTATAGGAAACGACCACTTATGCGTCTTTGATCCTTCCTTGGCTTTCCAGCGATCATATTGTCCCACCACGCAGAAATGGAAGAGAAGTTGAGGCGATTGTCTGCGGAGTCGTCGTTGTCCCAGGATTTCGCCATGTTCATCCGTCTCAAGCGCACGAAGGCACATCGGTGACGAAGGCGAGCATGTCCGCGGTCAGAGCATCTCCAGCCGTCTCCCTGACGAGGCCCCCGGTAGCCCTTTATTTTCATCCAGACGGCGTTATTTGGCCCAGCCGCGCCCCCGGTTCCTCGTTTTCCCCCGAAATAGGCCCTTAATCCATCCGGAGAGCCCAGACCATCCCCGGCCTCCCAAGGCACGGTCGGGGACTCCAGCAAACCAAAAACGCGCGAACTATCGAGCGGGCCCGTGGTGTCGGCCACAGAAAGGGTAGTTCCCTCCATTTATTTCGTTTTCCCTCCCAAATGCACCGCATATACCCATTTTCCCCGCCGAATTTCGAATGAGCTACCTCCATTCTCCCACAGTTGCAGTTCCTCCTCTTCCCTTCCACAACCATGCCGCCGAAGAAGATCGCCAACGATGGCGCGCCGAAGGAGAGGAAGCCGCGGGCGCCAAAAGAGAGGCCGTCGGGTTGGACAAATGCAAGGTGGTAGGCGGATGTGGAGCGGCGGCAGACCGAAACTCGCGGTAGGGCAGAGAGGGAGAAGAAGCTCGCGGCAAAGAGGGTGGCAGCGGCCGACGAGCAGGCGAGGTTGGTCTCCATGTCCATGAACATGGGCCAGCCGCACATCGGCCAATTCCCCAGTCCATGGCCAACCCAAGGTACGATCGGCTCTCCTTCCATGAAAGCTGCATCGCCGGCGTGTCGAGGTTTACGCCGTCGCCGCCGGAATACGACGATGTGATGCACGAGGGCATCTCGCCTGCCCTGCGCCGATGGCCGCTCTCCTTCTCCCATCCCGGGATTCCGCCGCCGAACGACAGCGTGATGCACGAGATGATCACGTCGGGTTCCATGGCCGTCGTGTCGAGCCCGGGTTTGTTCACACAAGAGGAGGAAAGAGCGACGGAAGTCGTCGCATCGTGGGGTGCCATTGACGATCAGAACGGCGAGTTCGCAGACGACATCCAAGACGTCGAGGAAGAAGAAGAAGAAGAAGAGCAGGTCGACATGGAGGAGGAGGAGGACGCGCCTGATACCACGGCGACGGTGAGGGGGGGGGGGAGAAAAGGAAGAAGAACTCGACGACCGAGCCGCGGGTCAAATGGACAAGCAAAGAAGAGGAGTGCCTCGCCGAAGCTTGGAAGACTGTTTCCATGAACGACATTACCACCACAAATCAAAACTATGAGACGTATTGGCAGCGGGTCAAGTTGGTGTTCGACGAACGCAAGATCGTCGATCCCTACTTCAACAAGACGGTGATGATACGCGGCGACAAGGCCATGGGCACCCATTGGGGGATCATGCAGGCGGCGTGCAACAAGTGGCACGGCATACGGGAGGAGATCGATGCTCGCCTGGTGAGCGGTGCCAACTTCGAGCAAAAGGCGCCGTGTCGTCCGTCGATCTTGGATCACCGAGGTTTCATTTTCATTCGCCGACCTTTCTTTGTAGATGCGGCGTGCGTTCGACATGTACAACGACGACACCGACGGCCAGACGTTCAAGTACCTCAACGTATTCGCCCGCATCGAGAATTGCGAGAAGTGGGCAGACGTACGCCGGAACCTCGCGAAGAACAAGGATGAGCAGTACAACCCCGATGCTCCAGCCCCTGCCGCGTTGGCGGGTCGCCCCGAGCTCGGCCAGAAGAAGCTGAAAGAACTGAAGAAGGCGGGCCATCCAGCTGAAAGGTTGCATGCGTCCTTCGACAAGTGCTAGGCCGACGCGAGGGCGCACGCCGCTGGGAGGGACGACAAGTACGACGTGCGGTGGAAGGAGATGCTCGCCAACCAGGGCGTCCGGATTGCCTTGCTGAAGGCAACCTCCGCGGCGAAGAAGCGGAACACCAACCTGGTGTTCCTGATCGGTGGCAACGACGACAAGATGGACGAGGAGACGAGGGCTAGGTACGACGCCCATCGCCAAGACATCCTCCGGCCTCCGTCGACTGCTTCATCGATCCCCTTCGACATCCACTCCCGCCAACGATTCATCGCCGCCCTATTCCGCGCCAGACAAGGCGCAGGAAGGGACCGCTGATGTGCCTGTTATCGTCTAGTTGATGTTTCGATTGCCGGTATGTGGCTGATCCGATCGTCGAACTATTGTGCTTTTGTGTAGCGGGAAGACGATTTTTTGAAACTATCCCCGGTAATTGTGAATGCCGGGGTGCGACTGGGAAATTTTGCCTCCCACACCCTTTTTTTCATCCAATCTGGTGTTAGTTAAGTCTGGATTTCGGCCTGGAGGCCTCGAACGGCTGGAGGTGCTCTGAGAAGCTTCCCGTGTAGGGCAAGCCAGCGAACAGCTTGCATGGGCCGACAAATCTGGTGTTTCATGCTCATACAATATATCTAAAGGTAGATTTTCACTTTGTTTGATAACGAATTGACCAGAAGTTGCTTCAGATAAAAAAATCTCCAAGGATCAAGTGATTGATATCTTCATCAAACATCTCTTTTTCAATTTTCTAAGCGAATCTGAAATTCTGCCGACCGATTGAGAATGAGGCAAGGTGATAAACTATACATTTCGTAGGTAGGTATTAATCCTAGTTGTATGTGGGTTTGATAGTGTATAAACCAACGTATACCCTAACTCTCTGTACCCTGTAGGTACACGGTCGTACACCCTTGTAACTTCTCCTATTACCGCTCCAACGCCCTAATCTACTTTCAGCTAGTTCTCTAGACCCGTCTTCTCTAACTGGTGCAACAAATATGTAAGAGCATCTTCACCGGCGCCCCCCTAAATAGGCACTGGCAGTGCCCTATCGGGGCCGCCGGCACGCCTTCCTCCATTTGGAGAAGGTTTCCCCACACCGGCGCACCCTAAACTTTGACCCCCAAAAAAGTTGAAAATTCGGAAACACGAAAGACGGCGGATTTCATTCGATTTCTGACGAGTTTGTACAAAAGTCTCACGAATTAAAAAAAAACTAGCGATTGAAGGCGATGTAGTCGCCGCCACCGTCGTCGTCCCCGGAGAACTCCCAGTCATCCTCCTATATTGGCTCCGGTGGTGGAGAAGGAGCGGCGGCAGCGAGGTCGACGAAATTGTCGTAGTCCTTGGCGGACTACAGCTCCGCCTCCCACGCGTTGTAGATCATCTGCCGGAAGTCCTCGTCGATGGAGTGGCCGACAAGGAGGTGCTGCCGGCCACCGGATCTCGACAAATCGGAGCGCGAGCTGCCCGACACCGCCCATCTTGGTGCAGGCACAGGCGACGGTGCCATACGCTGCGCCTGTGGGAAGTAGACGGGCCATCGAGATGCATCGACGTCGTACATCCGCGGGCGGTAACCGTACACCGCGAGTGTCCCGTCGACGTCGCGGCCATACCAACCAGGTCCAGCAGCCAGTGCGGTTGAACCGCCCGGCGTCAGGGCCGGCGGACCTAGCGACCTCGACGTCGAGCTTGTTCTGGAAGACGTGGTGCAAATCCGGGCTAGGGTTGGGAGGATTTGGGCGGAGACGACAGTGTCGACGAGGAGTTGAGAGGATTAAAGCAGTCGGAGTCATTGATGCCACACGGGGAGTTGGGCCACCTCCGTGTGTGCGTTCGTATGGCGTTTGGCGCCGTGTCTCTCTAACAAGCGTGGCCCACAGATGGAAATAAGAGGTGGCGCGAGGTGTCGGTACGCCCGATTCGCGCCGTCTGCGTAGAGGCTGGCACGGGGTTACCGGAGGTTTTATTGGGTTCGAAACCTCGCCGGTGCTTTATTGGGCGCGCCAAGCCCAATTTTATCGCCGGCTCTCAAATAACTATTGGGTTCGTTACTGAGATCCCGGTGGAGATGGTCTAACTCGCTGCTAAAACCAGACAAAAGTGTGCAATCTCTAACAATAAGTGTACACTACTGATATATATGCTGCATGCAACAAAATCCTGCACACCAACACTAACCTGTTCTGTCGCGTTGCAGTGGAGAGCGGGCCACCGGTGCAACGTCTTGAGGACGCAAGAAGAAACGCCATAATGACTTTCCATTTGTATCTCGCCGTGACAGCAAGCCCCCTGCTGGATCCATTCTTCCATTTCGGTTCCTGCTGGATCTAGTGTCTAGTCCTCCTCCCTGTCCATGGCGTAGTCCTCCTCCCTGTGACCTCCATCTCGATCTTTGTGGCCCACCAACCAACAACCTCTTCTCCATGGCGAAGCGGCAGCAGCTTGCCCCGAGCGGAACAAGCCAACAGGACTGCAGCAGCCGTCTTCCGCCGGAGCTCACGGAGCGCATCGGCGAGCTGCTCCCGTCTGGCCGCGAGGCGGCCGCCTTCCGCTCCGTCTGCTCCACGTGGCGCGCCGCGGTGCCCTTCTCGAGCTTCGCGCCGGTGGTGATGCTCCCATTCGATCCGCAGTCGTCCGACGGCGCCGTCCAATTTTACAGGGTGACAGATGGGGAGGTTTTCACCAAGAAACTGCCCGCTGTGCGTGGCAAGGCGCTCTGCGGCTCGTCGCACGGCTGGTTGGTGCTGGTGGACAAGGTCGCAGCCATGACGCTGCTCAACCCCTTCACGGGCGCCACCGCTGAACTACCGCCGCCGGGCGAGCAGATCAAGCTAGGCGCCGTCGTGCTGTCCTCGCCGCCCGGCACCGTTGGCTGCGTGGCCGTGGCGGCGATCGAGCGGTCGGTTATGGTCGCCTTCTGCCGCGTCGGGGTCGACCACGCGTGGTCACTTCTCGACACCAACCTAAAGTGCTGTGTCCACAGCATCGTCCACTGCCGCGGCCGGTTCGTGGCCATCGGCTGCGACGGGGAGATCTCCATCTTGGACGTCGCCAGCGCCGCAGTTCCCAACGCGACGCCGGTGCCATACTTCTGTTTCCCGGATCCTCTCATCATTCGCAGCTACCTGCAGGTGAACGGCGAGCTGCACGTCATCGGCAACGTCGTGCGAACGTCCCTCAGGGAGCGGACCATCACCTACCGCACCCGCGTCTACAAGTGCGACGTCTTCGCCGCCGGGACGCCCGTGTGGTCCAGGGTTACGAGCAACACCGATCTCACAATTTTCATGTCCAACAACTTCATGTCCAGCTTCGGTGGAGCAAGCGTCCCAGGCCTGGACTCCAATTCCCTCTGCTTCTCTGAGCATCTCTATGGCCGTCCGCACCATCAGCTCGAGATCATTAAAATTTCCAATGGCAGGTCACAGCTACTAGCTTATCATCCAAGGATTAAGGGCTCCGAGCCTCTCTGCTGGATTAAACCCAATCTGTGGCCAAAAGGTAAGACATTATTTCTGCTTATTCCAAGCTACTACTATATTATTTTCATTATTTACTATATTATTTTCATTAGGTAAAAGATCTTCTTAACTATATGTTCAATTTTGAGTATAGCCATTGCACTTTTTTTTGTGAATATCAATCTTGTGGGCATCTTTTGGTATTTACAATCAAATACATTGCACAAACAGTTTGTATACATGCCCCCGGCTGAAACAACCAATTGACAAGTTTAGATAACTCACTATTTTAACAATCATATGAGCTACTTATTAAAATATCCACGCCTTGTCTACCTTCACTACTGATATAAGGCTCTTAAGTCAACATATCTAAATGTGAATAAAAAGAGCACAGAAACAAAACATACAAGAAAAGAAATATACGTATGTAAAAGTGGACCATTGGCTGATGATTCGGAACTGTATTTATAAAATTGAAGACAGGTTTGAGATATAATATACCCTAAATATGATAACTAAAATAAATCAAAATTATTATTATTATTTAAAAATTTACTCGGAAGTACGTGTTGCTTAAGAAAGTAATACTTACAGAATTCTTAAATGTTAATGGAGCTTTTGGGTTGATCGTCACATTGTTGGTCTATCTTGGTACAAAATATTAACTATATGTTCATCTGCAGCTAGCATTAGTTCTCTGATAAATCATTCTCAATATCTGTTGTTGCCAGTGCACAGTTTTAGTATCAATCTTATGGGTACTTTCTTATGTTATTTAAACTCAAATGTATTGCACAAACCAGTTATTATCTACCCAAATCATTTGCATAAATCATTTTTGCATGCAATAGCAATATAATCAAATGTTTCATTTATATGCAAGTTCTCATTACCACTTCATGCAAAATGAATATTTGTACTATTGTTTGGTTCATGTCACAATAAAATAAAAGTATCCAGATGTGGATAATTGGTAGAGGAGCCACAGATTTATTTTTGAAATGGGAAGCCTCGCTCGAGATTTAAGTTTGACCCTTCATCAAATAATATAAAAATCATTCGAAAGGATTCTTTTGTTTATTTTTAATTTCACTACGAAGTACACAAGTCTTGCTAAAAAATACTCCTAGAATCCTTAATTCTTAATCTATCTTTCTGCTTAAACATGTATCATTCTTAGTGTATATATCTAGGTAAAAAATCTTAAATATAGATATTCATCAGCAACCTTAATTCTCTGACTAACATTGTCAATTTCTACATTAACTGAGAGTACATACATCGTAGAGGACTCATATGGCAGAGGAATCAGAGCCGTATTTATCAAATTGGAAGCAGCATACCCTACATAAATATAATATTTCTTTAAAATTTACTAAGTACGTCTTGCTAATGAAAATAACACTCCTAGAATTATTAAATGGTTATCTAGCTTTTCGGTTAAACATGTCACATTGTTGGTCTATCTAGGTCAAAAAATAACTATATATTCATAATCAACTTTAACTCTCCAATAAATCATTATATATTTCTATTGTAGCCAAAGCACAACTTTTTTGGGAATATCAATCATGTGGGCACTTTCTTTTGTTATTTAAGCTCAAGATGCATCGCACAAACCAATCTGTATCTACCCACTGAATCAACCATCAACAAGTTTGCATAAATCATTTCCGCATGCAATAGCCATATAATTAAATGGATCATTATATGCAAAATATCATTACCACTTCACACTAAATGATTATTCGTACTATTGTAGTTAAAATAAACAAATTATTGGTCTCGGGAAGAATTTAAATTTTAGATAGAGTGAGAGCTAGAGCGAGAGAGAGGGAGGGAGGGAACGAGAGAGGGGGAGAGAGATAGAGATCTGATATTGCTCACGTCGCATAATATCACCACCACACATGCATGGTATACAAAAGGTCTCTACACTTAGGAAAACTTATATCTATTCACTGTGTACTAGAGGGATATGCGCGCTTCGCCGTGCCGCCTACATGACGTTGCACATAGAATGATCCACTCGTACCGTTTTGATATAGGAACGTTTTGATATAGGACATAGTCGAGCGTAACATGTTTATGTTTCTAGTGATGGATTAATGGCACGGGTAGCTGATGTGGTAGCATGTCCCACTGGGATCCGAGGACTGTTCATCTAAACGAAGATATAATTCATCAAGAGAAAGGAGATAACTATCAATAAGTTGTCTCGAAAGGTATAATAGTAACATGGCGTGTTTAGTCTTTGCCTTAGAAAAACTTCATCTCATGCTTGGGAGAAACCTGAGAGCAATACTTATATGTATAGGCGAACAAATTTATTTATCCACACAAAGCTCTGAGTAAAAACAAACATATCAAAGCCACCAAGAGGAACATAGTCTATTTGTTATGACCTTTTGGCTTTTGGCAAGGAAACATCTTTGAAGGCAGATGCAACTAATGGACAAAGCAACATGCTGGCACAATAAAAATATGATACATCATCCATATTGCAAAAAAAAAAAACATGAAAATATCAACACTTACCATAAAAGCTGGCTTTGCGTCTGGGGAGATGACACGGGGACAATGTTATTCTTTATCAGACCGCGTAAACCAAAAATTAAATAGCCAGGTACATCAAAACATAACCAAACACGAATAATGATCGTTACATATAAAGGAGCATTGAATGAGTAACCTAAAAAAGAAGCATGGCCTCGCTTACACGCAACACAATTGCCTTTTATCAGATCATTTTCTCCCTGCCTCCTGCTCCGACACAGATGCCTTGACGCCTTTTTTTCCCTCCGCCTCCCATTATCCCAGCTTCGCCTGCTTCCGCTTTGTTTGGATGGTCCTTCAACCTTTTGAATTTTTTAACCATGTATATAACATTTTATCCCCTTATACCGCACAACATAAATCCCGCCTTTCATGAAAAAAAAATACTTCTAGGAATGTACTGAAGTTGACATCGTGGCATCACCGTGTTATTCAAATCAAACAAATTGCAACATCAAATTAGAAAAACATAAGATAGTCTTACACATAGTAATAGAAGCTATCACCAGTTGGAATTCCTTGAGAAACATGTTTAGTTCGAAGCACGGCTGCTAAAAACTAAATTTAGACATGTTGTGATATTGTACAAAAAATAAGAATATTCTTCAGAAGCGTGCATGTTGAAACAAAAAATAGAAGAATCGAAATTACTTTGGCAGAAAGAAAACAAAACTACTTGAAGACAATTGACATAAAACAAATGAATGTGTTTTGTTTTCTTACGCTGAGTAGTCCTGAGAGGTTGACGAAATAGAGATAAGAAGCATGGACAGAGAAAACAACATCCAGATCCAAGCTCTGAGCCTACTATGAAAATGACAACGGGAGAATGGAGCAAACGGAACCGCCACTTCGCCCTGCCTTTGATGACCCCTGATCATGTCGAAAGGAGAGGTGGCACTGCCAGCTGAGTACATTGCCACCTTCAAACCACCATATATGTAGAAACTATCAGGTACAGGAGGGTAAAATTCCCTGGAGTATGTTTTGGAAATACTATTATTGGACTCAGTACCTATGCAGGAGAACAACACTAACTAACCATGCTATGGAAACCACCATCTAAGCAGAAACTTTTCTCGCGTGCATTCGAATTTAAATAAACAAAATCAGATAAAATTAAGGCCCTAGTTGACTTACCACCTCTATCCCTGTAACTGGGGCCAATAATAACTGCCAATCCTCATAAAAATGGGTGGGACGGTAACAAAAGGTTATCGCTGGAGGCTAATCTAACGTACCGGAAACGCTACCTGCTAAGATCGAATGGCTGGCAAAGGGGGTACGTATGCATCTCAGTAGATGTACACATAACCTGACCTTGGGTTAGAGGTTCATTAGCCTTTTCAATGGCACGTAAGAGTGCCTTCCATACCACCACCATAGTGTTGAAGTGCCATGTGCGTTCTTCACAGGACTAGTTACACTGTCCATGTTATATACGTATTATAGAAGTATAAACGTCTTGTGTTCATGATCACGTGGGTGAAAAAATTAGATGGGTCATATTTGGCGGATAGACACCATAAATAGTTGGATCAATGCTATATGGTTAGTTGCTTATATATTCTTCATTTTGCTAATTTTATAGGGTTTGCATATTTTTCATGAAATCTCTATTTGTTTGGGTTCATTGTTACAAGGAACTACCTAAAATCCCACCTTTTAGTTTTATGTAAGGATAGTAGGTTGCCCTCATCATGGAATTACTGATGTGTCCCACCTAATCCAGATACACACAACTAACAAATATTTTTTCGATAAAGAACACTTTATTGACATGACTAACAAATATGGAAGCAACATTGTGTAATTGGGAAGGCGGCAGTCTTCCCCTCAGCTCACATGTGGCCAACTCTTCTGATCCATAGTATAAGGATAAAAATCCTACCATAATTATATTTCCATATAAAATCCCGTCACACGGATGTTCAGTTTGATCTTCAGTTTTGCTAAGACTAGAGGTTAGCTAATTGCCTGGATAAAATACCATGTTTCTCCTGCAACTCGCAACCAACCCCAGTGATCGCCACACCTGATCATTGTGCACTTTATCAAATTTCTACTCCCTAGAAAAATATTGAGTACCATATTTTTATTTTTGAACAATGTTAAATCGTACTTTCCTAGCGTTGCTATTGGACATGCAACAATACTTGTCCGTATTGACTTTCTTTGTATCTGAATGTTGCTTATTCTTTGCAGGGGCAAATGCTAATGCTTGAAACGGTGAAACATTGCTGGAATTTCCTTCCAAGCCTGATGTGTGATGCAATGAGAGTCACAGGCTAAATATTATTGTTGATTTGCAAATTATCATTCGGGCAGACATACTTATTCTTTTTCAGGACCAACATATCTTCATTTTAATTTATCTCTAGGTCATGAAGATCATTGGACAATTCGAATCATGTGAATTTTTTTGTATGCACCTATTATACAATCTAAGTATTTTTGTGTCAAGTGTAAGGATATTGTTATGCGAAATACTCCATGTGTTCCAAAATAATTGGTGTTTTATATTTGTTCTAAGTGAAAATTCTTTAAGTTTAGCCAAAATCTATAATATCTAAATTGGAGCAACCCACTAAGGGTATTTCTCTCAACATGCAAACCATCCACCTCATCAAGCTTCTCTAACCAATCCTAGCCTTCCACATCTTACAAAATCTACCACATCAACACATTGCCAAGTCTAGCATGTCAATTCAATGACATTCACATCACCATCTCAAATAATTAGCCTTACTATCAGTACTAGCAGGGATCCATTTCATATTCCACCGAAGCTCTAAGTGTGGTCCTATTTTCATGCCTTCTCGACTCCTCCATGCTGAGCTCCACTTCATCATGATTTATATTCTCATCCACTCCACTTCTTGATCCATTCAGTCTTTGTTGAATGAGCAAAGAACAGGAAACGCCCCCATTGTTAGTAGTAATCTTAAATAGACTGGTTGTTAGTTACATGCATAGGTTAGTGCAGCAGGGGCCGTTGTGATCTGTTGACGTTGGCCGCGTCGTGCGTGTAGGAGCGCGCTGTGCGTGCGGCAGAGCGTGCAGATCGGAAGCGAGCTGGTGAGTGCATGCGTGCGTGGGATAGTGGCCGAGGTGGGCAGCGTCGTGTGTGTGTGCACCTATGCTGAGCTAGCCTAGGTATAAATGAGGATGTGGGCATAGCCCAGTGGTTGGGGCCGCAGTGGCGCACCCCAACGACCAGAGTTCGAATCCTGTCAGGAACGAATTTTCGGAATTCTCACACCGAGATCCCGCTTCTACTATATCATTTAGTGTCTAGTTCCTCCTAGAACTAATTGATTTTTTTAGCCTGGGTATAAATACCCACCGTGTACTGCTCATCCAAGTACCAGAGTTAGCCATGTAGCCATTGTAAAGAAGAAGCGTTCGTGCGCCGGAAAACTTTGTGTCCACTGTTCTTCTTTCTTTCACCCCCGTTCGTGAGTGAGCTGAGAGATGGAGGAGAGGGTGCAGCCTCGGGCTGCACCAACACCCATTAGGTGAAGCCTCTTTCTCGCAGCTTTGGTTCAAGCTTGGTACAGATAGGTAGGAGCTTAGGTCCAAGACAAGCTGCCATGGAATTCCTCTTTCCGCTCACTCCCATGAATCTGAATTAATATAAGATCTCAGCTTTTGGCCGTTTGCCTTCCAATGTTTTACCCGAGAATTTCATGCATGTGACTGCAGTTCACGGGCGATAGACTGCAACCGCGGTGTGTTCGTCTTTTGTAGCTCCAGTTGATTTGGGGAACTATTCCTTTGTTGTGTATTTCTCCTCTCCTATTCGGTTCAACTACTTGCCTTCTTCCTTTCCTTCTTTTATCATGGCGTGTTGTGCCTGTTACTTGCATATTGCAACTAAAGGTCTTGGAAAATCTGCACTGTAGAAGGTAGAACGAGTGTATTGTGACTTGTGAGACTATAACGATCATTTTGAATTAGTCTTGAACAGCGACCCGCTGATTGTTTGTTCCTGCAGATCCAACTACCAATGAAGTGATGTTTTCAATATTGTGTATCTCTTCAGAATATGATAAAGTATTTATTCCGTCCTTGCGTGTGTTCTCAGTCAGTAATTAACAGAGATCAATGGCAACTAGAAAACGGTGATTCTCACTCCTTGTTCGTACTACAGCAGAATAGTGCAAGGTAAGATTCTTAACCATTTTATTTTACTACTTGCCTAAACTTTTGATGTACAACTTTCTTAACCTTTGTATTTCATATACGTTCAATTGTGTATATGTAGTATTTTCGAAATTGTGAGAGAAACGTTTCAGTTTACAATATGACCTATAGAGTATCACATTTTACTTTTTGAAAGATTGCTCTCATCCTTTTTGAAGAACAAACAAAAATGCTATTTTGAGTGATATTGCAAATCAGGATGATGCTAATTAGAGAGTCTTGCCATAACGATTTTTGTTTCCTGCGGTACATTATTTTTCTCCTCAATTAGTCTTGGTCCTACCTACAATGGCAGATTACTACAGAAAACTGGATTGCTATTGTATAATGGATGAATGCACAATTTACTTTATTTCCGCTGAATTTCAGGTGAGACGAGGCCCTGATTCCTACTATAATATGGGGGAATCAACAATTTTGAGCATCCACCTTATACCATTTTACCGACCAGTTGATTTGCTTGCTAAATGTTTTATTCCTATCATTGTTTATATACATCAGATTATAATCATTGTCAAAAGGTTTGATAGAATATATAAAATTAATAATTATCAGCCATATTTCATGGCTTTGTCCATATTATGAAACCAGCTGTTGAATACTTCTTCCAAACGCAACGACGAACTCATAGTTCTTCAAACTTCTCTTTGGTTTGTCTAACCTGCTCTGAAGTTGATATGTTCTAAACTTCACTAAATCAAAATATGTTGCTACTAATTCCCGCAGCAAGGCGCGGGTAATCATCTAGTTATAAAAACTAGCGGGGCATATGACAGATATATATATAGAATGATAATGACAGAGGTATACAAATCATTTGATGTGTCATGGTGGAAGTAGACTTAGTCGATCGCCATGGGAATTTACGTTGGAGGGGCAGCGATTGATAGGCGAAGTTAGGTTGTCCGTTTACACAGGTGGTCTTGGTGGTAGCATGCTGTCGATCGATGGAGGGATTTATGGTAGAGGGCAGGAACGGGTTAGAACGTCCAATAACATAGTCGCACCGCACCATGATGATAAAAGACAAAAAAAATACATCGATAATCACCTCCAGGCAGGAGGTAGGTTGGAGAAAAAATAGCGCGCTATTTCGACGTTGTAGCGGTGCTATAGCGTATTTAGAAGTTGAACGCTACACTATGCATAATTTGCTCGCTATGACGCTAATCTCGCTATTAGCAACGCTAAGCTCGCTATTTGTTGTAACGTTATAGCATTATAGCGCGTTAAAAAGTTATGGAACTAGCGGCAGCCCACGAGCCCCCGATTCCAACCTTGCTCAACTCAACCCCACATCGGCAACCAATCAGTCGCCACTTTCGACTTTCCAAGCATTGCGGCAGTGGCGGCTACAACAGTAGCGCCACTCTCCTCCAGCTATGTCTGGCCGCCTCCATGTGGTACGTCCCGATCAGAATCACCAGGAGGACATGCGCCTTATTCAGGAGGTTGATCTGGCGCCGTCATATCTAGTTTCATCCTTGTCGGTTCTCATCCAACTTGGTCAGAACCGGAAGGTATTTCAATAGTGGTAACCGTAGCCCGTAGACACCATGTTTAGGTTTATAGTTCTTAGTTCAGTTTAACTATGTACATCTTAGTTAAGTTTAGTTACGTAGTTCTTGTCTTCTTCATGCATGTCGCAGTGGCGCACCCCAATGACTAGAGTTCGAATCCTGTCAGGAACGAATTTCTGGAATTCTCACGCCGAGGTCCCGCTTCTACTATATCATTTAGTGTCTAGTTCCTCCTAGCACTAATTCATTTTTTTTGTCTTTATGAGAGGAAGGAAAAAAACGTGTTTGGTTAATTAGTTATGCATGTATTACTCTGGAAAAAAAATTAGCTAATGAAATCCTTGCTATACATGCTATATTTGTGAACTTTCTATTTTTTGTGAAAGGTTATTTTGAAAAATAGCATGATATTAACATGTTATAACTTGCATAGCGTTTAGAAAAGGATCATTCTATTTCATTTAGCGCGCTATTTTTTTTCCTTCGGTAGGCAAGCTCATGGTGTGAAAGGATGGACATGTCCGGGCTGTCAACGCCTTATCGTCAGCTTTTCCATGCGATAAGCCAGTGCAAATCATTTTAAATGATTCGTTTTTCATTTTTGTTAAGAAGATCTTGCGGGGACAAGTTTACTCCTGGAATTCTGAATTGTTAATAAAGCTTTTGGTTAAACATATCGCATTCTTAGTATATTAAGGTAAAAAATCATTTTCAATTACTGTCGTAGCCAATGCACATTTTTTTGTTAATAGAAATCATGTGTGGGCATATTCTTTTGTTATTCAAACTCAAATACATTGGACATACCAGTTTGTATTCACCCACTGAATCAAGCAATCTACAGGTTTGCCATACAATCTATTTTACAACACTATCCTCACCTTGTCTACCTTCAATACTTAAATAAGCCCCTTACATAACTCGCGATGTTCCCATAGCTAGAGCTCACGGATAAGATCTCCTACCTCCTGTGTAGCTATCATCGGCGGCCCCTAGCCATAGCCGCATATATCCCTCCTCCCTGGCATCCTTTGCCACGCCGCTGCCAGTGTCGGCGGTAGATCTACCCCACCTCCTTCTCCTCTAGCCGGGCCATCTCCATGGCTATCACTATTTCAAGATCTCAAGTGTGTAGATCTAGGCTAACTCACAAACTTGGAGGCTGCTTTGGCCATGGAGGTGTCGTCTCGCCTCAGCGGTGAGCTTGCAGAACATCGAGGCAATCGACACCGTCACCGTCCGTGGCTTCGATCTATGCCACTTGCTGGGATGCGCTCTGCCGCTGGCATGAGTCGCACATTGCAATCCTGCACAAGATCTACCAGTGTGGTCGATTCATGGCCATGGTCAACAACGTCCGTTTTGGATATGGTGCATGGATCCATTTTTGGTCCAAGGTGCTCTGATATGCGTCGTTTTCTTCCTCGATTAGGGGTCACCATTTGGTTGTGATCTTTGTGGTTGCATGTGTAGCGGTCCGGGAATGGGATTGGCTTGGCACGCGCATGTGGATCTTCTCTTCTAGGACACGAATAATGTTGGTTTCCAGTGCTGCGGAGTAACATCACCGAATGGTGTAAGGACGGAGCCCTTGTAGCAGGTGGCCTTCTGTGGGTTCCGGTAAGTTTCCTTGGCCAGGAAGATGGCGAGGTTATTTGCGTGGAAGATGGTGCTGGTCCAAAAATTGACAACGCGGTTCTTCGTTCTAGACCTAGGTGGCAGATTCTATGAACCCTTTCAATCTCGCCTCTGTGTGGTGCATCTAGGTGCGTATGAGGCATGTTGGTTGATGGGAGCGCTTGCGGTAGGTGGCCACTTTCCTAGCTGAAAGACTTGCCAGCGGTGGTGGTGGTGATGATGGTGACGCTCTCAATCATCATTTGCACCCTAGAAGCATCATCGTGGGGTTGTCCCTTCCACCTTTGCTTCATGTGAAAAGCTTGGTCTGGTCCGCTGGAACGAGCTGCGGCAATGCTTAGGCTTTGTTCCCTTCCTAGAGGATCCATCCTAAGAGCCTTGGTTCTTTTTGTCTAGTTTTTGTGGGTTCGTTATGGTGGATGTTTGTGGTGTTGGCTCATCATGTGTTGTGGCTGGCAGCAGTGGCTTGGCTTGGAACCCCTTCTGATGTGGTGGTCAAGTTTCTTGTTGCCATTTGGTACTCGGGGTGAGCTATCTGTCATTTGACGGTGCAGCTCCCTTTGAGCTAGGGCGAGCCGATGATGGATGGGTAGCAGTAGGACAATGGCTTGCCCTTTCGATGTAGATGAAGACCTATGTCCCAACGACTTGCTTCTCTCACTTGTTAGCTAGGCATTCGCTTCATCCAAAATCATCGAGCGCCCTGGTGGATGAGTATTTTGACATCTATAGGCTACAATTTTGTTTCTTCTTTAATGCATGTATTTGTGTTTGTTTCTCCGTCTACAATTCTTTCCAGCACCTTGGCGTGTGATTTTAATGTAAGCTGATTTTGCCAAATCCTATGCTTGTACTATGTGGCCGTTATGGCATTATTAATTTAATCCCGGGAGAAAGCATTTATAAAAAAAATCTCTTAAACCAACGTAGTTGCATGTGTTCTAATTGGCACGGAATAAAGTTCCCACATACATGTAAAGAATATAGAAACAAGGCAAAGTTGAAAAGAAATAAAAGTAGGTAGGCTCTTGGTAGAGGAATCGGGGCCATATTTATGAAATTGGAAGCTATGTTTGACATATAACAAGTTATAAAACTAAAAGGTATTAAAAATATATTTTTATATACCGTGAAACATTTTATTAAATTTTTGGATGGTTTTTTCTTTCATTTATAACTTATTATTTTTTTCTTGCACTTCAAAAGTTTAAGTAGTGTGTCCATACTCCATACTCACTTAAAAGATGAAGTTATAGAGCAATTAAGCACGGAAATACATATTTTCTTTTAAAATTTGTGTATGTCCATATTCACTTTAAAACTAAATTTGATAGAACAATTAAAAGCTTTAAAATATATATTTTCCAATTTTCTTTATCAGCATTATCTAACAAATGAAGAATAGGTATTTTTCTATCTTAATATTGTGTTTCTCTTATGAAATTTTATATTGTCTAGGCCTTACCATTAAAGCTTATTTAAGTGTAATCAGTGTACAAATCTGTCTTGTGTCGACACTTGAGGTTCTAATTTAGTTCCATGTGGCATTCTTGCTTCACCGGATGCTCTATTTTTTAGGCGCGGCAAAACAGCGCTCCACCGGACGCTGCGTTTTACACAGCGCGCTACCGCATAAACACAAATCTCACAAGCATCTATTCACATGAAGATCAAACACACACAAATAAAATCAACAATAAATAGTTCAATTATTATTACAACACAAATAACATCAACAATGAATAGTTGAAATGAATAAAATGGATGTCTAAATAACAATACAAGAAATATAACAAATGCAACAAATGGTAAAATATACTCAATTTGTTCATGAGAGTGGATTTGGTGACCGCGTGTATACGTGAGCACGCATCTATTACCGTTGGATTTGCTTTAAGATGCTGGTCTAACAAACGGAACCAAACGGCGTCAGGTCTATTTTTTCTGGCTGATGTCGAGCGCATCCGCACTGTCCCTGTCGCACACAGTAACCCGAGCTGGTATCCCAGCGATGGGAATAAAAATGGAGGAAGCGCATGTGGTCAAGTCATCTCAAGTGTGAAAGCTAATCCTACTTTTGTCATGTTGTACATATACTATTATCCACATCAAGTGTGACGGGCAGCCTAGGAGGCCTCCTCATGGATCTCATCCACATCGCCGCACGTCGTCTGCTGGCCGGAAGGCACCATCCTCATCCGCCGGGGTTCCGGATGGCCAACCACGGCGTCCCCAGCGGCGGAAGCACGGCGGCACCTTCCGCGCCTGCTGCTTCCGGGCGTGCGACTCCTGTGTTGTCCATCCTCAACATTGACCTCGCCGGCGGCCTGCAGGTGCTGCGGCGAGACGGACCAATCTGGAGGTGGTATGGGTGCGCCTGCTGGAGGGGACTCTCGTGGTGGCGCCGCCACCGGGGACCGAGCGCATGTCGCTCTGCTACTTCGCTTTGCTCGATTCTGGACCAAGGAGGCCGACATCAAGGCCACTGGTGCCAAGGTCGGGCTCGCCCGATTCCGTATCCCCAATTATCCATTGTAGGCTACACAGTAAATGCAATGATCCGTGATCGATCAGCCTATGAGTTCATCTGGCTGACTCGATTTGGTCGTTTATCTGGAGGGTGGCGTGGGATAGTGATGCAACAGTCGCCGCGCCGTCCGCGCGTGGGAACCAGCCACTTGCTAATGACCTCATTCTTGGGCAAATTAATCGAGCGGCTGTGTCACGAGCGGCGCCTCCGGCCTCGGCTCACCGCGAATCCACACGAGACGTTGAGGACGAGTGTGGCAGCGTCCGTTCCCCACCATCTCCGAGCTCACGATGTCCGCCATGGTTGTCTCCGCTGCTCTTCAATTGACGACGACGATTGTGAATTCACCCGGCGCTGCTCTCCAATGGAAGTCCCAAATTGCGGCGGTTCGGCGGCCATCGGAGTTGCAGAGGGAGCTGAGGGTGGAGGCGACCTGCTCGGGTTGGCCCGTTCGATTCCGGAGTTGCCGTGAATCCATCGACAGCGATCTACGGCGCGGGAACGAGGGGCACAACGGCGGCCGTCCCGCGCGCTGCTCCAGAATCGTTCGGTCTTGGCGCTGCTGCTCGAGGAGAAGTGGCTCGCGGGCGTGCTGGCGGCAGGGGCCGGCCGGAGGTGCGTCGGTCGATCATTGGATAAGGTTGTGCATCAACCTTTTTTTTAAGGAGATCAGCTTTCACGGACTGAGCCACGCCGTTAGACACGTGTCGATCATTGGATGCGTGCTCACGTATACACCCGGTCAGTAGGCTTCTTTCGATTTGTTCATTGTTGCCCGTGCTACTTCCACCACTCCTAGATATCAAGTTGAAGTTAATCATGCATTTCTCCTTGAAGAATGACATGATATGAGGAAATAAATTGGGCTAGTCTCTCTTCTCTTCTACGCACTTGGACGGGAACTCGCATCAAGTCATAATGTGTGTAGTCCAATTCTTGGCCATGCTCATTCGCGATGATGTTATGCATAATGACACAAGCGGTCATGATATACCAAAGGATATTTTGATCCCAAAATCTAGCCGGTTCCATAACAATAGCAAATTGGGCTTGCAAAATCTCAAATGCCCTCTCCACATCTTTTCTAGCCGCCACTTGTGCATTATGAAACTGAAGCTTTTTCTTACTAGTTGGATATTTAACAGGCTTCACAAATGTTTGCCACGTTGGGTAGATGCCGTCAGCAAGGTAGTAGCCATAGTTGTATGTATGGCCATTTGCTTCAAACTGCACCGGTGGACGTTCATAGTTGGCAATCCTTGCCATGAGTGGGGAGCGATGGAAGACGTTGATGTCATTGCAAGAGCCCGGGCATTCCAAAAAAATAATGCCAAAACCAAGTCTCTTTATCGGCCACGGTTTCAAGGATGATGACGGCATTGTGGGCTCTCAAGTAGTGCTCGCCGAACACTTCCACAATGGCTATTGCAAAGTGTTTGACACAACTGCTTGACGCTCACCCATTACCAGATGGTCATCAACAAGATCGGCTGGAATTTCGTATGCCAACATACGCAAGGAGGCGGTCACCTTTTGGTAAGTGATGGCGTGTAACTCACACGTTCGTTGGGAACCCCAAGAGGAAGGTATGATGCGCACAGCAGCAAGTTTTCCCTCAGAAAGAAACCAAGGTTTATCGAACCAGGAGGAGCCAAGAAGCACGTTGAAGGTTGATGGCGGCGGGATGTAGTGCGGCGCAACACCAGGGATTCCGGCGCCAACGTGGAACCTGCACAACACAAGCAAAGTACTTTGCCCCAACGAAACAGTGAGGTTGTCAATCTCACCGGCTTGCTGTAACAAAGGATTAACCGTATTGTGTGGAAGATGATTGTTTGCAGAAAACAGTAGAACAAGTACTGCAGTAGATTGTATTTCAGTATAGAGAATTGGACCGGGGTCCACAGTTCACTAGAGGTGTCTCTCCCATAAGACAAACAGCATGTTGGGTGAACAAATTACAGTTGGGCAATTGACAAATAAAGAGAGCATGACAATGCACATACATATCATGATGAGTATAGTGAGATTTAATTGGGCATTACGACAAAGTACATAGACTGCCATCCAACTGCATCTATGCCTAAAAAGTCCACCTTCAGGTTATCATCCGAACCCCCTCCAGTATTAAGTTGCTAACAACAGACAATTGCATTAAGTATTGCGCGTAATGTAACTAGTGACTACATCCTTGAACATAGCACTAATGTTTTATCCCTAGTGGCAACAGCACATCCGTAACCTTAGTGGTTCTTGTCACTCCTCCAGATTCACGGAGACATGAACCCACTATCGAGCATAAATACTCCCTCTTGGAGTTACTAGCATCAACTTGGCCAGAGCATCTACTAATAACGGAGAGCATGCAAGATCATAAACAACACATAGATATAACTTTGATAATCAACATAACAAGTATTCTCTATTCATCGGATCCCAACAAACGCAACATATAGAATTACAGATAGATGATCTTGATCATGTTAGGCAGCTCACAAGATCCGACAATGATAGCACAATGGGGAGAAGACAACCATCTAGCTACTGCTATGGACCCATAGTCCAGGGGTAGACTACTCACACATCACACCGGAGGCGACCATGGCGGCGTATAGTCCTCCGGGAGATGATTCCCCTCTCCGGCAGGGTGCCGGAGGCGATCTCCTGGATCCCCCGAGATGTGATCGGCGTTGGCGGCGTCTCTGGAAGGTTTTCCGTATCGTGGTTCTCGGTACTGGGGGTTTCGTCACGGAGGCTATTTGTAGGCGGAAGGGCAGGTCAAGAGGCGGCACGGGGGCCCCACACCACAGGGCCGCGCGGCCAAGGGGGGGGCCGCGCCGCCCTAGGGTGTGGCCCCCTCGTGGCCCCTCTTCGTCTCTCCTTCGGACTTCTGGAAGCTTCGTGGAAAAATAGGCCCCTGGGCTTTGATTTCGTCCAATTCCGAGAATATTTCCTTACTAGGATTTCTGAAACCAAAAACAGCAGAACAAAGAATCGGCACTTCGGCATCTTGTTAATAGGTTAGTTCCAGAAAATGCACGAATATGACATAAAGTGTGCATAAAACATGTAGATAACATCAATAATGTGGCATGGAACATAAGAAATTATCAATACGTCGGAGACGTATCAGCATCCCCAAGCTTAGTTCTGCTCGTCCCGAGCAGGTAAAACGATAACACAGATAATTTCTGGAGTGACATGCCATCATAATCTTGATCATACTATTTGTAAAGCATATGTAGTGAATGCAGCGATCAAAACAATGTATATGACATGAGTTAAACAAGCGAATCATAAAGCAAAGACTTTTCATGAATAGCACTTCAAGACAAGCATCAATAAGTCTTGCATAAGAGTTAACTCATAAAGCAATAATTCAAAGTAAAGGCATTGAAGCAACACAAAAGAAGATTAAGTTTCAGCGGTTGCTTTCAACTTGTAACATGTATATCTCATGGATATTGTCAACATAGAGTAATATAATAAGTGCAATAAGCAAGTATGTAGGAATCAATGCACAGTTCACACAAGTGTTTGCTTCTTGAGGTGGAGAGAAATAGGTGAACTGACTCAACATTGAAAGTAAAAGAATTGTCCTCATAGAGGAAAAGCATCGATTGCTATATTTGTGCTAGAGCTTTGATTTTGAAAACATGAAACAATTTTGTCAACGGTAGTAATAAAGCATATGCATCATGTAAATTATATCTTATAAGTTGCAAGCCTCATGCATAGTGTACTAATAGTGCCCGCACCTTGTCCTAATTAGCTTGGACTACCGGATCATCACAATGCACATGTTTTTACCAAGTGTCACAAAGGGGTACCTCTATGCCGCCTGTACAAAGGTCTAAGGAGAAAGCTCGCATTGGATTTCTCGCTATTGATTATTCTTCAACTTAGACATCCATACCGGGACAACATAGACAACAGATAATGGACTCCTCTTTTATGCATAAGCATGTAACAACAATTAATAATTTTCTCATTTGAGATTGAGGATATATGTCCAAAACTGAAACTTCCACCATGGATCATGGCTTTAGTTAGCGGCCCAATGTTCTTCTCTAACATTATGCATGCTTAACCATAAGGTGGTAGATCTCTCTTACTTCAGACAAGACGAACATGCATAGCAACTCACATGAAATTCAACAATGAATAGTTGATGGCGTCCCCAGTAAACATGGTTATCGCACAACAAGCAACTTAATAAGAGATAAAGTGCATAATTACATATTCAATACCACAATAGTTTTTAAGCTATTTGTCCCATGAGCTATATATTGCAAAGGTGATGATGGAATTTTAAAGGTAGCACTCAAGCAATTTACTTTGGAATGGCGGAAAATACCATGTAGTAGGTAGGTATGGTGGACACAAATGGCATAGTGGTTGGCTCAAGTATTTTGGATGCATGAGAAGTATTCCCTCTCGATACAAGGTTTAGGCTAGCAAGGCTTATTTGAAACAAACACAAGGATGAACCGGTGCAGCAAAACTCACATAAAAGACATATTGAAAACATTATAAGACTCTACACCGTCTTCCTTGTTGTTCAAACTCAATACTAGAAATTATCTAGACCTTAGAGAAACCAAATATGCAAACCAAATTTTAGCATGCTCTATGTATTTCTTCATTAATGGGTGCAAAGCATATGATGCAAGAGCTTAAACATGAGCACAACAATTGCCAAGTATCACATTACCCAAGACATTTATAGCAATTACTACATGTATCATTTTCCAATCCCAACCATATAACAATTTAACGAAGGAGAAACTTCGCCATGAATACTATGAGTAGAAACCAAGGACATACTTGTCCATATGCTACAGCGGAGCGTGTCTCTCTCCCATAAAGTGAATGCTAGGATCCATTTTATTCAAACAAAACAAAAAACAAAAACAAACCGACGCTCCAAGAAAAAGCACATAAGATGTGATGGAATAAAAATATAGTTTCAGGGAGGAACCTGATAATGTTGTCGATGAAGAAGGGGATGCCTTGGGCATCCCCAAGCTTAGACGCTTGAGTCTTCTTGATATATGCAGGGGTGAACCACCGGGGCATCCCCAAGCTTAGAGCTTTCACTCTCCTTGATCATGTTGCATCATACCCCTCTCTTGATCCTTGAAAACTTCCTCCACACCAAACTCGAAACAACTCATTAGAGGGTTAGTGCACAATATAAATTGACATATTCAGAGGTGACACAATCATTCTTAACACTTCTGGACATTGCATAATGCTACTGGACATTAATGGATCAAAGAAATTCATCCAACATAGCAAAAGAGGCAATGCGAAATAAAAGGCAGAATCTGTCAAAACAGAACAGTTCGTATTGACGAATTTTAAAATGGCACCAGACTTGCTCAAATGAAAATGCTCAAATTTAATGAAAGTTGCGTACATATCTGAGGATCATGCACGTAAATTGGCTTAATTTTCTGAGTTACCTACAGGGAGGTGGACCCAGATTCGTGACAGCAAAGAAATCTGGAACTGTGCAGTAATCCAAATCTAGTACTTACTTTTCTATCAACGGCTTAACTTGGCACAACAAAACACAAAACTAAGATAAGGAGAGGTTGCTACAGTAGTAAACAACTTCCAAAACACAAAATAAAAACAAAGTACTGTAGGTAAAAACATGGGTTGTCTCCCATAAGCGCTTTTCTTTAACGCCTTTCAGCTAGGCGCAGAAAGTGTGTATCAAGTATTATCAAGAGACGAAGTGTCAACATCATAATTTGTTCTCATAATAGAATCAAAAGGGTACTTCATTCTCTTTCTAGGGAAGTGTTCCATACCTTTCTTGAGAGGAAATTGATATTTTATATTACCTTCCTTCATATCAATGATAGCACCAACAGTTCGAAGAAAAGGTCTTCCCAATATAATGGGACAAGATGCATTGCATTCAATATCCAAGACAACAAAATCAACGGGGACAAGGTTATTGTTAACGGTAATGCGAACATTATCAACTTTCCCCAAAGGTTTCTTTGTAGAATGATCAGCAAGATTAACATCCAAATAACAATTTTTCAATGGTGGCAAGTCAAGCATATTATAAATTTTCTTAGGCATAACAGAAATACTTGCACCAAGATCACATAAAGCATTACAATCAAAATCTTTAACCTTCATCTTAATGATGGGCTCCCAACCATCCTCTAGCATTTTAGGAATAGAGGCTTCACGCTCTAGTTTCTCTTCTCTAGCTTTTATGAGAGCATTTGTAATATGATGCGTGAAAGCCAAATTTATAGCACTAGCATTAGGACTTTTAGCAAGTTTTTGCAAGAACTTTATAACTTCAGAGATGTGGCAATCATCAAAATTCAAACCATTATAATCTAAAGCAATGGGATCATCATCCCCAATGTTGGAAAAAATTTCAGCAGCTTTATCACAGGCAATTTCAGCAGTTTTAGCAGTTTCAGGCAGTTTCTCGCGCTTTGTATTAGAAGTGGAAACATTGCTAACACCAATTCTTTTATTAGTATGAGTAGGAGGTGCAGCAACATGTGTAGTATTAGCATTACTAGTGGTGGTAATAGTCCAAACTTTAGCTACATTCTTCTCTTTAGCTAGTTTTTCATTTTCTTCTCTATCCCACCTAGCACGCAGTTCAGCCATTAATCTTATATTCTCATTAATTCTAACTTGAATGGCATTTGCTGTAGTAGTAATTTTATTATGATGATTCTCATTAGGCAAAACTTTTGATTTCAAAAGATCAACATCAGCAGTAAGACTATCGACTTTAGAAGCAAGTATATCAATTTTCCCAAGCTTTTCTTCAACAGATTTGTTAAAAGCAGTTTGTGTACTAATAAATTCTTTAAGCATGGCTTCAAGTCCAGGGGGTGAACTCCTATTATTGTTGTAAGAATTCCCATAAGAATTACCATAGCCGTTGCCATTATTGTAAGGATATGGCCTATAGTTGTTACTAGAATTGTTCCGGTAAGCATTGTTGTTGAAATTACTATTTTTAATGAAGTTTACATCAACATGTTCTTCTTGTGCAACCAATGAAGCTAATGGAACATTATTAGGATCAATATTAGTCCTATCATTCACAAGCATAGACATAATAGCATCAATCTTATCACTCAAGGAAGAGGTTTCTTCGACAGACTTTACCTTCTTACCTTGTGGAGCTCTTTCCGTGTGCCATTCAGAGTAGTTGATCATCATATTATCAAGAAGCTTTGTTGCTTCACCAAGAGTGATGGACATAAAGGTACCTCCAGCAGCTGAATCCAATAAATTCCGTGAAGAAAAATTTAGTCCTGCATAGAAGGTTTGGATGATCATCCAAGTAGTCAGTCCATGGGTTGGGCAATTTTTAACCAGAGATTTCATTCTTTCCCAAGCTTGAGCAACATGTTCAGTATCTAATTGTTTAAAATTCATTATGCTACTCCTCAAAGATATAATTTTAGCAGGGGGATAATATCTACCAATAAAAGCATCCTTGCATTTAGTCCATGAATCAATACTATTCTTAGGCAGAGATAGCAACCAATCTTTAGCTCTTCCTCTTAATGAGAAAGGGAACAATTTTAGTTTAATAATATCACCATCTACATCTTTATATTTTTGCATTTCACATAGTTCAACAAAATTATTAAGATGGGCAGCAGCATCATCAGAACTAACACCAGAAAATTGCTCTCACATAACAAGATTCAGTAAAGCAGGTTTAATTTCAAAGAATTCTGCTGTAGTAGCAGGTGGAGCAATAGGTGTGCATAAGAAATCATTATTATTTGTGGTTGTGAAGTCACACAACTTAGTATTTTCAGCGTTGGCCATTTTAGCAACAGTAAATAAAGCAAACTAGATAAAGTAAATGCAAGTAAACTAATTTTTTTTGTGTTTTTGATATAGCAAACAAGATAGCAAGTAAAGTAAAACTAGCAACTAATTTTTTTGTATGTTGATTTAGTGCAGCAAACAAAGTAGTAAATAAAACTAAGCAAGACAAAAACAAAGTAAAGAGATTGAGAAGTGGAGACTCCCCTTGCAGCGTGTCTTGATCTCCCCGGCAACGGCGCCAGAAAATATGCTGGCGTGTAGTTGACGTGGGAGTTAGAAATCTTTGTGGTGTAACTTTTCTTCGTTCCCCGGCAACGGCGCCAGAAAATATGCTTGATGGCGTGTAACTCACACGTTCGTTGGGAACCCCAAGAGGAAGGTATGATGCGCACAGCAGCAAGTTTTCCCTCAGAAAGAAACCAAGGTTTATCGAACCAGGAGGAGCCAAGAAGCACGTTGAAGGTTGATGGCGGCGGGATGTAGTGCGGCGCAACATCAGGGATTCCGGCGCCAACGTGGAACCTGCACAACACAAGCAAAGTACTTTGCCCCAACGAAACAGTGAGGTTGTCAATCTCACCGGCTTGCTGTAACAAAGGATTAACCGTATTGTGTGGAAGATGATTGTTTGCAGAAAACAGTAGAACAAGTACTGCAGTAGATTGTATTTCAGTATAGAGAATTGGACCGGGGTCCACAGTTCACTAGAGGTGTCTCTCCCATAAGACAAACAGCATGTTGGGTGAACAAATGACAGTTGGGCAATTGACAAATAAAGAGAGCATGACAATGCACATACATATCATGATGAGTATAGTGAGATTTAATTGGGCATTACGACAAAGTACATAGACCGCCATCCAACTGCATCTATGCCTAAAAAGTCCACCTTCAGGTTATCATCCGAACCCCCTCCAGTATTAAGTTGCTAACAACAGACAATTGCATTAAGTATTGCGCGTAATGTAACTAGTGACTACATCCTTGAACATAGCACTAATGTTTTATCCCTAGTGGCAACAGCACATCCGTAACCTTAGTGGTTCTTGTTACTCCTCCAGATTCACGGAGACATGAACCCACTATCGAGCATAAATACTCCCTCTTGGAGTTACTAGCATCAACTTGGCCAGAGCATCTACTAATAACGGAGAGCATGCAAGATCATAAACAACACATAGATATAACTTTGATAATCAACATAACAAGTATTCTCTATTCATCGGATCCCAACAAACGCAACATATAGAATTACAGATAGATGATCTTGATCATGTTAGGCAGCTCACAAGATCCGACAATGATAGCACAATGGGGAGAAGACAACCATCTAGCTACTGCTATGGACCCATAGTCCAGGGGTAGACTACTCACACATCACACCGGAGGCGACCATGGCGGCGTAGAGTCCTCCGGGAGATGATTCCCCTCTCCGGCAGGGTGCCGGAGGCGATCTCCTGGATCCCCCGAGATGGGATCGGCGTTGGCGGCGTCTCTGGAAGGTTTTCCGTATCGTGGTTCTCGGTACTGGGGGTTTCGTCACGGAGGCTATTTGTAGGCGGAAGGGCAGGTCAAGAGGCGGCACGGGGGCCCCACACCACAGGGCCGCGCGGCCAAGGGGGGGGCCGCGCCGCCCTAGGGTGTGGCCCCCTCGTGGCCCCTCTTCGTCTCTCCTTCGGACTTCTGGAAGCTTCGTGGAAAAATAGGCCCCTGGGCTTTGATTTCGTCCAATTCCGAGAATATTTCCTTACTAGGATTTCTGAAACCAAAAACAGCAGAAAACAGAATCGGCACTTCGGCATCTTGTTAATAGGTTAGTTCCAGAAAATGCACGAATATGACATAAAGTGTGCATAAAACATGTAGATAACATCAATAATGTGGCATGGAACATAAGAAATTATCGATACGTCGGAGACGTATCAGTAAGTACTATGCCCAAGATCGCGCAAGCAATCCTTCTTTGCTCGAAAAACCGATCATGCTTCGTCACCTCCTTCAAATATGTTTGAACAATTTTATACTCATCCTAAAACGGAGACAGAAGTAGCTCTAGGGGAAAGTTGGTTCATCCGCAAAATAGCTACGAATCAACTTGTTGTGCCCCTCAATGTGCTCCCTCCACAACTTCCAACGACCGAACACGGAACCCACCATGCTTCGGCCGCTTTGCACGCGTAGCCAAAATCATCAACATAGTTTCTTCCTCTTCTAAATCTATCTCCTCGTCTGACGAATCATACGAGGAGCTCGTCTACGAATGGTAAAAATCCTAATTTTAGGCATCGAAATCACATTTACAAACAAAGAAAAATCGATTTGGTCGGACGGCACATATGTGCGTGCGGCCCATGTTGAATCGGCGTCGGCGGCGCGGTTGAACACCCGCTTGATTGGAGCAGTGCCGGCAAGCAAGGGGTGGTGGCGGCGCGGTTGATGCCCGCTTGATTGGAGAAGCGCCGGCGAGGAAGGGGCGGCGGCGGCACAGTTGTCGCTCGTCGATTAGAGCAGCGCCGGCGCGCCAAAAAAGCTCGTGGCGTACCAGCGCGCGCAGCTCTACGCCGGCGAGCAAGGCGGCGGCGGCAGCGCCGGAGTGGGAGGCGGAAATGGGGATGCGACGCAGGGTGAATTTTCAAGGGGTTGATACGTCTCCAACGTATCTATAATTTCTGATGTTCCATGCTTGTTTTATGACAATACCTACATGTTTTGTTCACACTTTATGTCATTATTATGCATTTTCCGGAACTAACCTATTGACGAGATGCCGAAGTGCCAGTTCCTGTTTTCTGCTGTTTTTGGTTTCAGAAATCCTAGTAAGGAAATATTCTCGGAATTGGACGAAATCAACGCCCAGCATCTTATAATTCCACGAAGCTTCCAGAACACCCGAGAGGCACCAGAGGGGAGCCCTGGTGGCCCCACACGTGTGGGCGGCGCGGCCAAGGAGCCAGGCGCCCCCCTATTGTGTGGCGGCCCCGTCAGCCTTCCGATTCCGATTCTTCGCCTATTTAAAGGTCCCTGACCTAAATCTTCGATACGGAAAAAGCCACGGTACGAGAAACCTTCCAGAGCCGCTGCCATCGCGAAGCCAAGATCTGGGGGACAGAAGTCTCTGTTCCGGCACGCCGCCGGGACGGGGAAGTGCCCCCGGAAGGCATCTCCATCGGCACCACCGCCATCTTCATCACCGCTGCTGTCTCCCATGAGGAGGGAGTAGTTCTCCCTCGAGGCTAAGGGCTGTACCGGTAGCTATGTGGTTAATCTCTCTCCTATGTACTTCAATACAATGATCTCATGAGCTGCCTTACATGATTGAGATTTATATGATGAGCTTTGTATCACTATTAATCTATGTGCTACTCTAGTGATGTTATTAAAGTACTCTATTCCTGCTCCATGATGTAATGGTGACAGCGTGTGCATCATGTAGTACTTGGCGTAGTTTATGATTGTGATCTCTTGTAGATTATGAAGTTAACTATTACTATGATGGTATTGATGTGATCTATTCCTCCTTTCATAGTATGATGGTGACAGTGTGCATGCTATGTTAGTACTTGGTATAATTGCAATGATCTATCATGCACTCTAAGGTTATTTAAATATGAATATCGAATATTGTGGAGCTTGTTAACTCCGGCATTGAGGCGCTCTTGTAGCCCTACACAATTTGTGGTGTTCATCATCCAACAAGAGAGTGTAGAGTGGTTTTATTATGTGATCAATGTTGAGAGTGTCCACTAGTGAAAGTATAATCCCTAGGCCTTGTTCCCAAATACTGCAATCATCGCTTGTTTACTGTTCTACTGCATCTGTTCTGCCTGCAATATTCCCACCATCAACCACACGCCAGTTGTAGCAGCAAGCTATTTTCTGATGCCGTTACTACTGCTCATATTCATTCATACCACTTGTATTTCACTATCTCTTCGCCAAACTAGTGCACCTATACATCTGACAAGTGTATTAGGTGTGTTGGGGACACAAGAGACTTCTTGCATTGTGATCGCAGGGTTGCTTGAGAGGGATATCTTTGACCTCTTCCTCCCTGAGTTCGATAAACCTTGGGTGATCCACTTAAAGGAAAACTTGCTGCTGTTCTACAAACCTCTGCTCTTGGAGACCCAACACTGTCTACAGGAAAAGAAGTGTGAGTAGACATCAGGGGTCGTTAGCCGCGCGCCCTCGCTGTGTCTTTTCACACGCGCTGAAACGCATGCGGCATATTTGGTATGCACAATTGTGCACAATGACGCGAGCGGAAAAATATTTGCAGCGCGCGATTTTAGCGCGTCTGTTGGAGCGGCCAAAACGCGCCTCAACGTGGTAAATTGGCGGTTATTATAGCTTCTGTTGTAGATGTTCTAATTGCTCGATTTTACACCACTACAACAAGAATAGTTCCTATTTCTAACATGACTTAGTAATAACTTGGAAGTAACTTTACATAAATTAACGGTTATAATTGCTTGATTTTACATGAGACTTGTGTGCATAAGTGGCTTGGAGAATCCCCTTTTCTATAAAAGAGTTTTGCTGCGTTTTATTTTCCTTGCGGGGATGAATTTTGCTGCGTTAATCGCTACAAGAAGACATTTAACAACAATCAGTGTATAGATCTTTAATTCTCTGCTAAAAAGAACTAAGAAAATCTTAGACAGTAAGTGAACTCATATCACATGCAAGAAAATCCAGCAGAGCAGCACAGCAGTGCGGACCACCGGTGCATTAACGTTCCCGATCGCTGTGTGACAGCAAGGCCATCAACTAATGCATTCCTCTTCACGCTCTCGATTTCTTTGTCTGGCTGGGAAAATCCCCTTTGCTATAAAAGATTTTTGCCAGGTAATATCTCTACAAAACAAATGCAGCAAAAAGATATTTAAGAATAAGTGTACAAATGTGTAATTCGCTGGAAAAATATACTGTGTTATCAATATCACACAATCTTTGACAGTAAATGCAGTCACTAAATCTGTGTTGTCGTGTTGCAGTGCACACCGCCGGTGGAACGTTCTGTATGAGAACGTTGGCGACCACTGCTTCAGATAATGCCATAATTAACGTCTTGCCATTTCTGCCTCGGCGAGACAGCAAGGCCAGCAATTAATGCGTTCCTCTTCACGCACGATCTCAGTTTTTTTTATCCTCTTCACACACACTGGATCTGTTCATCTTGTCTGCCAACCTCCAAATCCATGGTGAACCTCTTATGGGCCTGATCACGCCCCCGTCCACGGCAAGCATCCTGTGACACCTCTTGTTTTTCTTCCTTGATGTCGCTCGCCGCCCAAATCCACACACGCATACTGTGATCCCCTCTCACACACCACCAACCAAACCCTGGATCTGTTCATTCAGATCCAGTCCTCCTCCAATCAGTCCATAGAACCATCCCTGGTAGTATGATCTAATCTCCTACCATGGCCGCGCAACCTCGTCGAAGAAGCCAAAGGCTGCTGGAGCAGAAGCAGGACTGGAGCACCATTCTGCCGCACGAGCTCTGGGAGCTCATCAGCAAAAGGCTACCATCGGGCCACGACGCCTCGAACTTCCGATCGATGTGCAGGCTGTGGCGCGACGCGCTGCCCTTCACCGAGTTTGAGCCGGTGCTGATGCTGCCCTTCGACCCGGAGTCACCAGACGGCGCCGTCACCTTCTACAGGCCGACGGACAGGAAAACCTTCACCAAGGACCTCCCGGCGCTGCACGGCAAGGTCGTGTGCGGCTCGTCGCACGGCTGGCTGGCCCTCGTTGACGAGGCAGCGTGCCTAACCCTTCTCAACCCGTTCACCAAGGCCACTGTCGACCTCCCACCAACCGACGAGCGATTCGCCTCCGACTCTTGGAGAACGACAACACACCTTCTGCGGGAAACCGCACCCACACCCACACCCAGGCGATCTGGCGATTCCCAGGCGATCCCGCCCCACCGCCGCCGCCGCCGCCTCTCTTCCCACCCCGAGCGCCCGCCGTCGCTGGTACTCTCCAGTGCGTACGGTGGAGGGACATGTCTACCTCAAAGTGGACGGCGGGGTTCCCGTCGTTTGCAGAGGAGTTCGGCTGGGCGAGGAGAGAAGGCGGAGGGAGAAGGAGGCGGTGATGGCAGAGGAGCGTCGGCAGGCTATACTGCGGCAGAAGCTTCTGATCCTCCAGATCAGCCTAGCTTCGGAATGGGCGATCAAGCAGATGGAGAAGGGCTGGCGGCCGCAAATCTCGGGGCAGGGGCTCGAGGAGCAAGTGGCTGCGGCGCTGGCGATGGTCAAAATGAAGGATCCCGACGACCCAAGGCGTCTCATGGCGGAGCAGGGGCTGGAGGATTTGGAGAATTGGACGCCGTGATCTCGCTTCGCGGCTCACCATTGAGGCCTACTCCAGCTCGAGTGGGCGGTGAAGGTGCTGTTGGTTGCCGAAGCTCTGAGGTTCAGCGGCGGAGGCTCGATCGGATCCGGAGAGGGGACCCATCGCCGACGAGGTCCTCCTCGCCGGTGAGGATTGGTGGATCTGCTCTGAGGCGGGTCCCGTTTCGCAATCGTGCTGTTCTGGCAGACGCTGGTGACCGTCGATGGGTTCCACCTGTGCGAAATGCAACCGTTGTTGGTAATATGGGGGTGGCGGGTTTTGAAATACCGTTTTCCAGGATGGATAAAAAAGAGCTGGCGGCGGCTTCAGACCACAATCTCCTGAACAAGTCTAGGGTTCCTCCTGTTTCCCGGACCCTTGTTTGGGTCAGGAAGGATCTAGTCCAGTCAAAATCGTTCACACCTTCTGATTGCTACCCGGCTAGATCTGGATTTCTTCCCAAGCCTACTGTGATCAAGTTCGCTAATCTGTGGGGGCCGGTTGAAGGAAGGAGATCCTTCGTCGAGATCGTCAAGATGGCCGGTGGAGGTAGAGGTATGGGGAGAGCGGGAGGTGCCGTTGGTGGACGTGGTACTGGTGGCCGTGTCCCTCCAGTGACAGCGCCAACATCGAATGCGACGGTGGTCCCTCTCAGCAACGTCCCTGAGTTGGCTCCAATCAAGTCTGAGTTTCAGCAACCTATGATTCAGCAGATGGGGGAAATGGTCAAGGTATGTATCCGATGATGAATCCCAACATGTGGAACATGCAGATGGCGCAATGGCCGCAGTTCTTTGGTAACCAGCAACTTCCCCCTCCTGGTTTCAATCCTATGTTGATGATGCCGCAACGAGTTGCTTCTACTCTGCCACAATCAAACAGCCAGGGGAGTAGTGCTAGCCAATTGCCTTTACAGCAGCAAAATTCTTGCAGCAGCAAAAACAAGAAGAAAAATCTGAAAGGTACTGCTTCTGATGGTTCTAAGAATAGTGGTGATAGAAGTGGCAGTAACTTGCATGTGAATCTTGTTTCTGGGCCTGGACCTGCTCTGGATCCTAAATTCAAGAATGTGACCTGCTACAACTGTGGTGAGCTGGGTCATTATGTTGGGTTATGTACCAGGATCAAGAGGTGCTTTATCTGTAGTAAAACTGGGCACCATATGGATAACTGTCTGATGTGGTACTCTCTGCTTCCCACTGCTCAGTATTGGGGGAGTGCCAATCCTGGATTGGGTTTCTTCCATGTGGAGGTAGAGGGGCCTGAAGCTGTTCAGTGGCTTAATATGGATAATGTTGGTGTGGTAGTTGTCAAAGATGGGGAGATATCTGCTGAGGAATTAGAGAAATGCTTCAATGATATGTGGAAGGTCAACTGGTATTGGCAGATTTGACAGCTTGGGCCTAAGAGATTCCTGGTGAGATTTCCTCCAAGCAAAAGGGTCAAGGAGCTGGTGGAATATCCCTCCATCAACCTCAAAAAAGATGGTGTGGTGATATACTTTGTTAACTGGGAAGGTGAAGCTGAACCTTTTGAGGAATTTGAGGAGGTGTGGGTCAGGATCACTGGCATCCCTGCTAAGTGGCTTACTTGGAAGACTATTTGCCAGGTGTCCACTGCTCTTGGAGTCCTTGTTAATATTGACTGGCATGGCATCTTTAGAAGTTTCTACAAAGAGGTGAGAGTCGAAGTCTCTTTGAGGGACAAGTCCAAGATCCCTGCCAATAAGCTCTTTGAGATGGAAGAATGCTTTTTCCTGATTAACTTCCTGGTGGAGAATGAGGGTGAACCTATTGATCTAGATGATGATGATGGTGAGGATCCTGATCAGACTTGTGATGAAGGCAAGCTTGAGGATGATACTGATGTTGGGGATGATTTTAGAGCTCTGGATAAGAATAAATCTGGGGGTAGTAATAGCAAAATGGAGACTGATCCTTCCATTCCTACTGGAAACTCTGGTCCTAGGGCTGCTCAAATGAGCCTGGAGACAAGTGTCCAAGCTAGGGTGTATGGCAAGGAGGCACACATCCCTAATGAAGGTGTCTTGGTGGAGAGAAGAGCTGAGGATAATATTGGGAAGAACCTGATTCAGCAGTTTGATGAGGAGAGTGATGATGATGTGGAAGCTTCCAATGTTGGGAAGGAGGTCATGGTGAGCAGCAAGCCTGACCTTCATGTGCCTCCAATGGCTTGGAAGGAGAAGAAGCAGTGGGGTCCTGTTCAAGCAACTAGGATGAGTTCAAGAATTCCTAGGGATGGCAAGAGTGTGATTGAAAAAGCTCAAGACCTCAAGAAGGAGAAAAATTTGGAGATTCCCAAAGGTAATAAGACTCTTGGCATTTCCAATTCTTTTGCTGCACTTGATAATCATCTTTTATTAAAAAGAGCAAATAATGCTCGCATTAGCCTAGGGGGTAAAACCAAGAATGCTGATAGTGTCATTGTTAAAATAAAAGAAGGTGAAATTAAGAGACTTGAAGATTTTCACCTCTCTAACCCTGCTTCTTTTCTTCCCAAAGACATTAGTCTTTCTATGGAAGAACTTAGAGCTGGTTTGGAGGATGAGAATGAGATGGTAGATGAACAGGATGATCACTGATACGTCTCCGACGTATCGATAATTTCTTATGTTCCATGCCACATTATTGATGTTATCTACATGTTTTATGCACACTTTATGTCATATTTGTGCATTTTCTGGAACTAACCTATTAACAAGATGCCGAAGTGCCAGTTGCTGTTTTCTGCTGTTTTTGGTTTCAGAAATCCTAGTAAGGAAATATTCTCGGAATTGGACGAAATCAAAGCCCAGGGGCCTATTTTTCCACGAAGCTTCCAGAAGTCCGAAGGAGAGACGAAGAGGGGCCACGAGGGGGCCACACCCTAGGGCGGCGCTGACAAGGTATCAACTTGTCAATGCCTATGGATTGTAGGCTAGGGTTTAGTTAGAAGTAGAGGGCAAGTAGATCTCGAAGGTTTCAGCCGAAAAGTACTCGACGATTATGAAAACTAGGGTTTGTAACAATGATTCCATTGCCTCTTCGTCCCTCGACTCCCCCTTTATATAGGAGGTGGAGTTGAGGGTTTCGTTTTGTACAAGTTACAGAGTCCGGGACAGTTTCCAACTCATCCCGCCAGATTTACAAATAACACTTCCTATTACAATTCTAACTTTCCTTAATACATCTTGGGCTCCCGAACCTTCTTATTCTTCGGATATTGGGCCTTCAGCAAACCCCGGGTACTATCTTCGGCAGGCCCATTTGGGATGCCTATGTCAGTAGCCCCCGAGATTTTGCTTGAATCGTAGAGTCAAGGAAAATCTCCACTGTTTATTTTTATTCGAGAGCTTTTAACTTTTTTATATTTCTTCACATAAAATTCTATATTGTACAGGGATAATGGTAGTTGGGGCTAGTTCATCTGACGGATCAGGTACTAGTTAACTGCTCTAGTGGCAATCCGCAAAAACCTACTTCAAAACCACGTCCCTGGACATGATCTCGGGATACTGGTGTAAACTTCGACAGGTGCCGCTTAAGGTCTTACCATTCTGTCGAGTCCCAGTCAAATTTATCGAGTACCTAACGCGTCCGTTAGGATTTTTCTTCGTATCTGTTGATACGGATAAAAGTAGCAGAGCGCAGTCTTCGGCGATGCCACGCCCAGCAGAATGGATCTGGGGTCTTACCTTCGCAAATTTGCGGCATTCAGAAATTGATCGCAACTTTGGCGTTCTGAGAATATATTGTCGAGTGCTTTTCCGGCTGTTGGAATGGCACATTTTTATCGAGTCAAATATGACTTATATTGCTCTCCCGATGGGAGTATATGTAGAGTTAATTATAACTCGAAATATACTCTTTTGCCTTTCTATCTTTTCTTTGTTAATTTCATCGGGCACGCGAACAGCGTTCCCGATGGGAGTAGCCCCCGAGGCTACAACCAAGAACTTGTGCTTGGTTGTAGGCTCAACATTTTAGTCCACCTTGTCGCTATATTGTCATTATTTCCCAATATGATCTCTCTTCTTTTTTATCTCTCGGGTGCGCGAACAGCGCTCCCGATGGGAGTAGCCCCCGAGGCTACAGCCAAGGACTTGTGCTTGGTTGTAGGCTCCCGCAATTTCTATATTGCCATACTCGAAATTTTACTTTTTATCGAAGTAGCCCCCGAGCATTTGGGCAAAAACTTGTATTTGATCAAAGGCTCCCGAAGTATTTAATAACTCCTCCTGTCGCCAATCTTCTTTTATTTTTCTTGTCGACATGCTTCCCTTAATCAAATTTACTCCATCTTTGTTAATAGTCGTGATTTTTCTGCCTTGTGGGTCCATTGTTTCCACCATGTTGACACGTCATGCAAGTGGGGGACACACGTCCTCCGCTTTTTCTGGCGCACGTACAGTAACGCCTATCTCAGTAAAAATATCTTTTTACCCTTTTATCTAGAAGATTTTTTGTCACCACACGATTTCTTCATCCAACGGTGCATTGCCTCGCCCGATTCTTATATAAACCTTTCTTCAACCTCCGTTCACTCCTTCGCTTGCGCCGCACATCTGTTCCCCTTCGCAAAAACTTCCCCTGCGCCCAACTCTCTCTGATCTTCCGCACTCAGGAACATTACTTTTCCCATTGCCGTTGATGCCACCGCGCACGCGACTCACTCGTCACAGC
This sequence comes from Lolium perenne, assembly GCF_019359855.2. NCBI lineage: Eukaryota > Viridiplantae > Streptophyta > Magnoliopsida > Poales > Poaceae > Lolium > Lolium perenne. The sequence continues at coordinate 237,354 of NW_027248997.1, forward strand.
ACTCCAGAATCCAAGATGTCCGCCGAAGATCTTGAGTGGGAGAGATCTAAAATCTCCAACCAGGACGTCAACACGCTGAAGAGGCTTGGCCTGATGAAGAAAGAAGACGCCATCCGCTTTCCCAGCGAAGAAAGCTACCCCAACCCTCCAATGGAGTACCGGGTTAGTTTCGTTGATCACCTCATCCGCGGCCTTTCGGCCCCAATTCACGATTTCCTCCGCGGCCTTCTTTTTGTTTACGGGATTCAACTGCACCAGTTGACCCCCAATTCCATTCTCCACATTTCCATTTTTATCACACTGTGCGAATGCTTCCTTGGAATCCCTCCCAATTGGGCTCTGTGGAAACGCATTTTCTGCCTCCGCCGCAATGGCTCCCACAACGCCACCTATAACATAGGCGGCGTTGTTATCTGTGTCCGAACCGACGTTGATTATTTCGACGTCAAGTTTCCTGATTCTGTCCAAGGATGGCGCAAAAGATGGCTCTACATTCACGAAGAAAGTGCCAACTCTGTGGAACACAACATAATGCCTTTCGATGGAAGTGCCAAAATTCAGCGCCGCCGTTCCTGGGACGCTGAAGCTTCCGAAGAAGAGAAAAAGGCGACAGAAGCACTTATGTCTCGTATTCATCAGCTTCAAAATACTCGAGGCAAAGAACTATCTGGCGTTCAAATCACTGCCTACTTCCTTAGGATTAGAGTGCAACCTCTTCAGGCTCGCAAAAATCCCCTTTGGACGTATTCTGGTGAAAATGACGCCAATAGAATCTCCAGTGATCTTTCTGCAAATGACTTGGAGAAATTGATTCGAAGAGTTTCCCGCCTGGCCAAGAAGGATCCTATTCCCTCCTCTTGTCGCGTGGAACCATACAGCTCCGCCAATCCTCTCCCCGAGGTATTTTGTCTTCTCAAGTTTCTGTCTTGTTCCGAACTTTCCCTGCATCTCATTGTATTGGTATGTCTCTAATTTTTTCTTTTGTCGCTATTTTCTTGCAGAACCATCCTACTATGACTTCCCTTCCTCCTCTTCCTGAGGATGGAGAAGTCGAAGAACAGGCTATCGTTGCCGAAGACACCCAAGGTTCTTCTGTTCCTGAAAGTGAAGTCGCAGGTTCTCACAAATCTGCGGCTTCCCATGAAAAAGAAGTTGAATCTGAAGCCAGCGAGTCGACGCAATCCCTTCCTCCTGCTGTTTCCCCAAGGAACAAAAGGAAAAGGAATGATGCCGAGGATTCTGGCACTTCTAAGGCTGAAAAAGTTGTTCCTTCTCATCCGAAGGCAGCTTATGATCCTTATATTGAATCCCTCATCAGCTCGTAAGTCATCTTTATTTCTCCCTATTTTTATACTCGAAATGTTTATCTTGTCTTGCTTTTTATGCTGCCGATTTTTGACCAACAGTGATGACGAGGAAGAAGTACCAACTGTTGACGTGGCTCCTCGGACAAGCACGTCACATAATGTACTTGCCTCAGACACGCTAGTTGAAGGAGAAGAATCCTCGCCTCCTCAACAAAACGTCGTCACCACAACTCCGCCAGCAAGCCCCCTTGCTCCTTCCCCAAAAAGGACAAGGATTGAAGCGATTGTTGAACCTGCCCTTCAATTGGGCAGCTTGTCGACTCTGCTCTTAGATGATGTAAGTTTGTCGATATCTATATTTTCCCTATTTTGCTTTTTCACGCCTTCACTCTCTTTTTCATGCCGATGTTTCTCTTGCTGTGTTCTTCTTTAACAGCCCATGATCAAAGAGCTTCTCCGCATCGGATCCCAATTTATTGGGTACCGTGAATATGCTAGCAGAGCCGAAGGTAACAACTTTTATACTTGCCGTTTTTCCTTGACTTTTTGCTCCTGTTGCTTGTCGTAATTTTCGATCTTTCTTCTCTCTCTTTTTTTTATATCTCGACAGAGAAACTTGCAGAGGCCAACAAACGTGCCGACACACTTGCTCAAAAACTTGAGCAAAGTGAGGCGGCTCGCAAGAAAGCCGAACTTGTTGCTAGCGAAGCCAAAGCCGAGGCTGATGAAGCCAAGGCAAAAGCTACTAGTGTCGAGGAACTGCAGAAAAAACTTGAGGATACTGCATCTGCCTTAAACGAGCACAAAGCTGCACAAGCTTCTCGTGACCAGGGGATCCTCAAGCGCCTGAAAACACAAAGTCGCCGCACTTTCAGTAATATTATTGATCCCTTCTATTTTTATGAGAGCCGTTGTTTCTTGTTGTTTGACCAACGTTTTGTTTCCTTGGCAGACCAAACAAACCAAGATTTTGATCTGGCGAATCCTGTCGATGACCCTCTCCTTGACGCACTTTCCTATCTGGAGCTGCATGGGTCCGAAATTCGTGAAGGCGTGGCAAATGCTAATGCAGGATTGTCGGTGTTGTTCCCCTACTTCTTCCCGAAGAAAGAGGAGCCCTCGACTTTCCTTAACCTTGCCAAGATGTTCAATTCACCAGAAGACCTTGGACTGAAAATGCGCCAAGAAAATATGAAGATTGCCGTCGAAAGCACTGTCGCTTTGGTTGCCGATACCAACAAGATCGTTGATTGACGAAAGTTGGCGACACCGAGCAGATAGAGCAATCAAGATGGAGGTCGCTGATTAAGGCAGCCAAGCCCAACACGAAGAAGATCTTGGCCTATCTCGGGATCAAACCAGCGTCGACTCCTAGCTCATCAAGGCCGGAGGTCTAGTTGCATGCCTCTTTATTTTTCTTTCTATGTTTCTTTTGCTCTTGTAGCCAAAGTAGTCATTTGGCGATACGTACTTCCTTAGCTCCACTGTAATGCCTTTGTAATTATTCCGAAAGATTAATGAAAACTCTATCTTTGCTTGTTGTTTGATGTTGTCTTGTTTAAATTTCAGTTGATATTTGATAACTATACTCCATCTTCCGCTCCTTCCAATGTTTCGCCTTCTTCTTCTCACTCAAGGAGAACTCTTGCTGATGCTACACCTGTCGAAGATTCTTTGTCGCGAGAATTGGATGAACTTCGACAGCAACTTCAGTATGCGAAGAAGCAAACACTTGTGATGATGGAGAAATCTCGTAAGTCACCCGGAAAAAGTTGCACTTCAGCAAGCTCGCGAGGCCGTGGCTGCTAAGGAAATCGCTACTTCCGAGGCTGAAAAGGCGACTACTCGAGAAAATTTCATGCTCGAGTTAATGAATGAAGCCAGTGCGGATATGTCGGGTATGCTTGTTCCATCCTCCGATATTTTTCGTCTTCATGCTTCATCTCTTAAAGTTTTCGACTCCGTTGCTTTTAATAGGTTCCTTTACTGATGCTGTTGCCGAAGAAGAGAGGGTAAATACTAGGACGAACCTCCTTGTTAACCTTTCCCTTGATCATGGTTCTCTGTTTTGGGCTACCCCAGAGAGGACCCGCCAGATTGTCAGATTTTAGGATCGCACCTCTCAAACTCGCGATTTCCTTGACTTCTGTACCAAGACCTTGTCCATGGTTTATAACTCCATGTTTCCTCGGAACGTCCAACCAAAAACTCTTCCTGAGTTAATGGAGAAATTCAAGGATGCCCGCAGATCCATGATTTTGTCGTGGCTCAATTGATAGCTGGCGCCAGATTTGCTCTTATCATGCTTCAGATCTGCCACTCAAATCTTGACCTGACCCAAGTTGTTGCGAAAGTTCATGAGAAGGTAAAGCGCCGAAGAGTTGGTGTCGACCGAATCAACACGAAGGTTTCGCCTATAGCCGAAGAAATGATTGAAGACCTTCTTCAGATGGATGCCGACTTTTTTGCAGATGGTCATTATGCTGATTTTCTTGGCGCTGCTCCTGAAGAAAACAGAATTACCCTTGATGACATTCTGAATCATGACTAATTTTTCCTTTGGTAGATAACTCTTCTTTTTGACCCATGATTGTGATTATATTGTGAAACAATCATCATATTTCTATATTTGCCTAGCCCCCGAGTGTTTCGGTGGCTATTTACTGTATTTGTATATTGCGAGGTTTTGAACCAAAGCATTTATTTAATATGTATTTGTGGCGAACATCAGCCCCCGAGCTTCTTTATTGAGTACTATTTTGTATGTTTATTGACTCACGAGGTATTTTAATACCAAGGCAAGGCTTTTCTTTTTTGAGGAACTATATTGAATTTCGTCGAGTCAGAAACTTTGAGTATGTCGATAAAGAAAAATTATATTGACACTATCTTTATTATATTGCAGCACCGCGAGCCCGCCTCATTAAAAACCTTTTCCGGCCCCACTCGGTGCCCCGAAAAAGGAAAAGAGTGCGTCTGAAAACTCGCGGGCGTTTCAGTACATTGAAGTTTTACAAGGACTATATTTCGACTCTAGGCGTAGAACCGCCTGAGTTGCGCCACGTTCCAGGGGTTTTGCTCCTCCACCCCTGTCTTCTTGTCCTTTATCCTGTATGCTCCTCCTCCGATTACCTCCGTGACAATGTAGGGGCCTAGCCACGGTGACTCGAGTTTTTCATGACTTTTTTGCGTGAGCCGAAGAACTAGGTCTCCCACTTGAAAGGATCTTGGCCGCAAACGTCGGCTGTGATAATTCTTCAAGTCCTGTTGGTATTTGGTTACCCGAGACAATACTTCATCTCTAGCTTCATCAAGTGCATCGACGTCATCTTCTAGCGCCTTTCTCGACATCTCTTCATCATATTCTGCGACTCTTGGAGAGTCATGCTCTATCTCGATTGGTAGTACTGCTTCTGCTCCATGAACCAAGAAGAACGGAGTTTCCTGTGTTGCTGTGTTTGGTGTTGTTCGTATGCTCCATAGTACACTGGGCAGCTCCTCTGGCCAGGTGTGTCGAGCTTTCTCTAGTGGCGCTAATAAGCGTTTCTTAATGCCGTTGCAGATGATTCCGTTAGCTTTCTCGACTTGGCCATTGGTCTGCGGGTGCGCAACTGACGCAAAGTGTAACTTTATACCCACTTCTTCGCAATAATCTTTGAACTCGTGGGATGTGAAGTTACTACCATTGTCTGTGACAATGCTATGGGGCACTCCAAATCTGAAGACGAGGCCTTTTATGAATTTTACTGCAGATGCTCCGTCTGGTGAATTTATCGGCTTCGCTTCTATCCACTTTGTAAATTTGTCGACAGCTACTAGCATGTACTCCTTTCCTCCTGGCCAGGATTTGTGTAATTTGCCCACCATATCGAGTCCCCATTGGGCAAAAGGCCACGACAATGGTATTGGTGTTAATTCTGCTGCTGGAGAGTGAGGTTTTGCGGCAAACCTTTGACACGCGTCACAAGTTCTTACTATTTCCTTGGCGTCCTCGATTGCTGTCAACCAGTAGAATCCTGCCCGAAATACCTTGGCTGCAATAGCTCGACTACTTGCGTGGTGGCCACATATTCCTTCGTGTACATCCTTCAGAATTATTCTTCCTTCTTCGGGTGTGACACACCTTTGCAAGACGCCTGAAATACTTCGCTTGTACAATTCTCCTTTGACCACCGTGAAAGCTTTGGAGCGTCGAATTACTCGCCTTGCCTCAACTGGATCGTCGGGTATTTCTTTCCTGAGGATGTATGATATGTACGTCTGCATCCATGGTATCTGTATCACCATGACCAGGTCCTGATCTTCTTCTTCTTGCTCTTCCTTGGTAGCCCCCGAGGGTTTCTTCTCCTTCTTTTTTGATTTTGTTGATTTTGTAGACCTCTCTGTTATCTCTTCCCAAAATACGCCCGGTGGAACTGCAAGGCATTGCGACCCGATGTTTGCAAGAACGTCGGCTTCGTCGTTGCTCAATCTGCTAATATGATTTACTTCGCATCCATCAAACAATTTTTCGAGCTCGTTGTACACCTCCTTGTATGCCATCATGCTATCATTGACTGCGTCACATTGGTTCATGACTTGCTGGGCTACCAATTGTGAATCGCCAAATATCTTTAATCGAGTTGCACCGCAAGCTTTCGCCATCTTCATCCCGTGTATGAGAGCTTCATATTCTGCTTCATTGTTAGATGCGTTAGGGAACGTCATCCGAAGGATATACTTCAACTTGTCGCCTTCAGGTGATATGAGTACTACTCCTGCGCCAGCTCCTTCTAGTATTTTGGACCCATCAAAGTTCATGGTCCAGGTTCTCGACAAGTCTGGAGGTCCTGTGTTTTGCAACTCCATCCACTCTGCGATGAAGTCCGGCAGTACTTGCGACTTGATTGCTTTTCTTTTTTCATACGTGATGTCCCGAGGGGAAAGTTCTATTCCCCAAAGGGAGACACGACCCGTAGCTTCTGGATTGTTCAATATATTTGACAAGGGAGCTTCATTGACCACTATGATCGGGTGTGCCGAAAAATAGTGGCGCAATTTTCGTGCTGTTGTGAACACTCCATATGCTAGCTTTTGGTACTGAGGGTACCTTTGTTTTGAGGGTGATAAAACTTCGCTGACGAAGTATACTGGCCTCTGCACGCCGTGGAGTTTTCCTTCTTCCTCCCTTTCGACAACTAGCACCGTGCTCACCACTTGGGGCGTGGCTGCGATATACAGCAGGAGATGTTCCTTTTCCTTCGGCGCCACCAAAATTGGTGGTGTCGAGATTGTGCGCTTCAAATCCTCGAAAGCTCTGTCGGCTTCTTCGTTCCACTGGAATTTATCTCCTTGCTTTATCAGAGCGTAGAATGGTAACGCTTTTTCTCCCAGCCTGGCGACGAATCTGCTCAAAGCTGCGACTCGGCCTGTTAGCTGTTGTATTTCTTTCAACTTTGTTGGCTTCCTCATTGTTACGATAGCTTGTATTTTATCGGGATTTGCTTCAATCCCTCTTGCTGAGACTAGAAACCCCAGAAGTTCTCCTGCTGGGACGCCAAAAGAACACTTTGTCGGGTTCAACTTCAGGCAGAATTTGTCGAGGTTGTCAAAAGTTTCCTTGAGATCCTCGATTAGTGTTGTCCCCTTTTTTGACGTTATGACGACATCGTCGATGTATACTTGCACGTTTTTCCCGATCTGTGTCGCCAAACACTTCTGCATCATTCTCTGATATGTTGCTCCCGCATTTTTTAGACCGAAGGGCATTGTTCTGTAGCAAAACACGCCGTAAGGTGTAATAAACGCGGTCTTTACTTCGTCTTCTTCTTTCAATCTGATCTGGTTATAACCAGAATATGCGTCCAGGAAGGAAAGACGTTCACATCCAGCCGTGGAGTCGATAATTTGATCGATCCTCGGGAGGGGAAAGTGATCCTTTGGACAATGTTTATTGAGACACGTAAAGTCGACGCACATGCGAAGGACCTTAGTGTTTTTCTTCGGCACCAGCACAGGATTTGCTACCCATGTGGCTTCTGTGAATATCTCTTTGATAAAACCAGCTTCTCGTAGTCGATTGATTTCTGACAGCATGGCTTTGCGGTTTGGTTCCGAAAAACGCCGCAAAGGTTGTTTGATTGGTCTCGCTATTGGATCCAAGTTTAGGTGGTGCTCGGCAAGTTCCCTGGGTACTCCTGGCATGTCAGCTGGACACCATGCGAAGATTTTCCAGTTCTCACGGAGGAACTCGACGAGCGCGCTTTCCTATGCGATATCCATGTCGTTTGCGATATATGTCGTCTTTTTCGGGTCTGTCGGGTGAATCTGCACCTCTTTTGAATTTTTCTCGGTATTGAAAGTTGATTCTTTGTTTGGCCTTCCAACGTCTGGCAGTACGTCGTAATCAGTCATGCTTTTTGACGCCAAGTACTCAGCTTGCATCCCGAAAGTTTCTGACAGCCGGTGAAAATCCTTGTCACACTTATCGGCTAAGGCAAAGCTTCCTTTGACTGTGATTGGTCCCTTTGGTCCAGGCAACCTCCACAACAGGTATGTATAGTGTGGCACCGCCATAAATCTAGCATATGCTGGTCGTCCCAACAGAGCGTGGTATTGCGACGGAAAATCTATGACTTCAAATTCGAGCCTCTCGATTCTATAATTTTCACGGGTCCCAAACTGAACGTCGAGATTGATCTTCCCCAATGGATAACTTGGTTTCTCCGGTGTGATGCCGTGGAACCTTGTGTCTGTTGGTTTCAAGTTTGCTAAGGATATGTTCATCTTCCTCAATGTATCTGCATACATAAGGTTTAGGCTGCTGCCGCCGTCTATGAATACTCGAGAGACATCAAATCCCGCGATAACTGCTGGCAGAATAAGTGCTGACTGCCCTGGTCGAGGAACTTGCTGCGGATGATCTGCTATGGTGAAGCCAATATCTTGTCCTGACCAATTAAGGTTCTCAACTGTTGGTGGAGGCATTTTTTCTGCCATAAACACCTGTCGTGAGATTACTTTCTGAGCTCTATTGGACGGCCTTCCCTTCGAATCATCGACACCGCCTCCGTTGGAGTTAGGATCAACATAAGGTGGTGGTGGAGGTGCTGCCGCTATTCTGAGCTGATGCCGATTGTCGTCTGTAATCGCGGGAGGAGGTGGCAAGTGAATCTCGCTTCTGGGTTCTCGAGGATTTCTCTGTGTTGCCCGCGCGTTAGCGTTCTCTGCATACCGCAACATTGCCTGAAAATTTCGATAGTCTTTCTGCAAGTGCCCTGACTGTCTTTTACCGTTGCTGTCGAGGAAAAAGTGCATCTGACACGGTCCATTCATCATCTCTTCAGGGGACCCGAAAGGCCTTGGGAACCTAGGCCCGCTATTTTGCCTGTTGCGTGAATCATCCCTGTTATCACCTCGCTGTTCATTGCTTCTCTGATAATCATCTCTGTTGCTTCCTCCTGTGTTTGCCCGAAAGCCTGCCGAAATTTGCCCTGGAGCGTCATAGTTCGGATACTGCCGAGGAAATCGTCGCCTCGGTTGATAGTTTCGACCACGGTCCTCCTCTGGTGACCTGTGCCGTTTGTTGTGGACAGCGTCTTCTCCATCTGCCCATCTGTTTGCTATCTCCATTAACGCGGATACTGTCTTTGGATTGGTCCTTCCCAAGTCCTCGACAAAATCTCCACGCCTAATTCCTGCGACAAACGCATCTATTGCTCTCTCGTCAGATATATTTTCTGCCGAGTTTTTGATGATATTCCACCTTTGGATGTACTTTCTCATTGGCTCGTCTGGCTTTTGTCGACATGCTCTCAACTCCTCTAACGACGCAGGTTTTTTGCACGTGGATCTGAAGTTCTTGACGAACACATCCTCGAAACTTTCCCAGCTGTCGATGGATCCTGGAGTGAGTTTCTTTATCCAAGATCGTGCGGCTCCACTCAAATGCACCTGGATGCTTTGCATAGCTGTTGCCCTGGTTCCTCCTGTGAGCTTCACTGTCTCAAGATAGTCAACTAGCCAATCCTCTGGATCTTGAAGGCCGTCGAACTTCTTGAAATTATCGGGTAACTTGAATCCTGAGGGGACTCGAGTTTTTCGGACTCTCCTCGTGAAGCATGGTAAGCCGCACATATCTTCGTCGTTAAGCTCCGGAGATTGCCGATGATCCCTTCTGCTTTGCCGCGCTCTGTCGACCCTTGCTTGTGCTGCTGTGTCTCTTGCTCCACTCGGTCCTTCAGGTGCTACCGCTGTTGCTGCTGCAGGTCGTGGACTATTTTGCCTTGCCGCTCCTTCGGGAGGCGTTGATACAAACGCTGTCCCCATAGCTCCAACTCCTGCTACCGCCATATTGTATAGTGTTTCCCTTGGATCACCTGGAGGTGGTTTAGATGCAAGGATAAAAGCATGTGTCGCCATATACCCAGCTTCTGGTGTCTTAGGGATGATGTTTCCTCTTGTATCTATCGACATGAAGGACATGTCGAGGTTTTGGACCAAGTGCTCTCTTTCTGCTTCGGGTATGTGTTGCAGCCTTGATCTTGCTCTGTTCCGCGCCTCCCTGTGGCTATCACCCGAAGTTCTAGATTGTCGACTTAGATCTGCCCTCCTCCTGCTAGATGCAGAAGCTGCCTCCTTTCTTCTGTTTAACTCAGCTGTCTGTTTTTCCAATTCTCTCGCAGCTCGTGCGAGCCTATATTGATATGCTTGCAATTCCTCTGGTGTGGCTATGGTGGCCATTGGTTCCGAACCGTTCATAGCTCTCGTGGCTCTGTCCCACGCTGCTTGCGAAAGCTGAACTGCCTCTGTCTGCGGCCGCGGCCCGACATATTTATTGCCCGTGCCTTGTCGCAGATTGGAGGGATCGACGTATGGATTTCCCGCATCGTCGAAAGCCTCAGATGTTTCCTCTTGATCTTCAATGGCATAAATCTGATGATACTTTGTACTCAGATCTATGTTGGGTTTGGTGACATCATCATTGAGATTGATGAAGACCTTGCCCACTGTGATAGATTTGTCGATGAAGTCGTAACTGTCGACATCGCTTGAGCCATCGCTTATATATGAGTCCGCAGATGACTCAAACGACATGTCGCCGAAGATCTTGGCGAGTTTCTCTCTTGCTCTGGTGCTGACGTAGCGTGTCGCCGAAGTTTCTTCTTCTCCTGACTCGGTTGACGATGCATAGCTTGAAAAATCGGAATCGACCGCCGACGATCCCGACGAAATCGGAATTTCGACACGATACGATCCCTCCTTCTCGACGCGAAAGTGAAACCTTCCGAACGTCATCTCCATGGGCTCCGCTAGATACGCATATGCATCCAAACGGGAGGGTGGGTGAGGAACAAAATCGACAAGACCAGCAGCGATCTGTTTACCTCGATCCATTGTGTTGCTTGCGGTTGACGATGTCGAAGATCTTGAACGTGCCATCGAGATCAGATCCTTACGCCTCTAGTCCCCACAGACGGCGCCAATTGACAAGGTATCAACTTGTCAATGCCTATGGATTGTAGGCTAGGGTTTAGTTAGAAGTAGAGGGCAAGTAGATCTCGAAGGTTTCAGCCGAAAAGTACTCGACGATTATGAAAACTAGGGTTTGTAACAATGATTCCATTGCCTCTTCGTCCCTCGACTCCCCCTTTATATAGGAGGTGGAGTCGAGGGTTTCGTTTTGTACAAGTTACGTAGTCCGGACAGTTTCCAACTCATCCCGCCGCATTTACAAATAACACTTCCTATTACAATTCTAACTTTCCTTAATACATCTTGGGCTCCCGAACCTTCTTATTCTTCGGATATTGGGCCTTCAGCAAACCCCGGGTACTATCTTCGGCAGGCCCATTTGGGATGCCTATGTCAGGCGCGGCCCCCCCCTTGGCCGCGCGGCCCTGTGGTGTGGGGCCCCCGTGCCGCCTCTTGACCTGCCCTTCCGCCTACAAATAGCCTCCGTGACGAAACCCCCGATACCGAGAACCACGATACGGAAAACCTTCCAGAGACGCCGCCAACGCCGATCCCATCTCGGGGGATCAGGAGAGATCGCCTCCGGCACCCTGCCGGAGAGGGGAATCATCTCCCGGAGGACTCTACGCCGCCATGGTCGCCTCCGGTGTGATGTGTGAGTAGTCTACCCCTGGACTATGGGTCCATAGCAGTAGCTAGATGGTTGTCTTCTCCCCATTGTGCTATCATTGTCGGATCTTGTGAGCTGCCTAACATGATCAAGATCATCTATCTGTAATTCTATATGTTGCGTTTGTTGGGATCCGATGAATAGAGAATACTTGTTATGTTGATTATCAAAGTTATACTTATGTGTTGTTTATGATCTTGCATGCTTTCCGTTACTAGTAGATGCTCTGGCCAAGTAGATGCTTGTAACTCCAAGAGGGAGTACTTATGCTCGATAGTGGGTTCATGCCCGCATTGACACCGGGACAAGGATGTAAAGTTCTAAGGTTGTGTTGTGCTGTTGCCACTAGGGATAAAACATTGATGCTATGTCTAAGGATGTAGTTGTTGATTACATTACGCACCATACTTAATGCAATTGTCTGTTGCTTTGCAACTTAATACCGGAAGGGGTTCGGATGATAACCTGAAGGTGGACTTTTTAGGCATAGATGCATGCTGGATGGCGGTCTATGTACTTTGTCGTAATGCCCAATTAAATCTCACTATACTCATCATGATATGTATGTGCATTGTCATGCTCTCTTTATTTGTCAATTGCCCAACTGTAATTTGTTCACCCAACATGCTGTTTGTCTTATGGGAGAGACACCTCTAGTGAACTGTGGACCCCGGTCCAATTCTCTTTACTGAAATACAATCCACTGCAATACTTGTTCTACTGTTTTCTGCAAACAATCATCTTCCACACAATACGGTTAATCCTTTGTTACAGCAAGCCGGTGAGATTGACAACCTCACTGTTTCGTTGGGGCAAAGTACTTTGGTTGTGTTGTGCAGGTTCCACGTTGGCGCCGGAATCCCTGGTGTTGCGCCGCACTACATCCCGCCGCCATCAACCTTCAACGTGCTTCTTGGCTCCTCCTGGTTCGATAAACCTTGGTTTCTTTCTGAGGGAAAACTTGCTGCTGTGCGCATCATACCTTCCTCTTGGGGTTCCCAACGAACGTGTGAGTTACACGCCATCAAGCATATTTTCTGGCGCCGTTGCCGAGGAGATCAAGACACGCTGCAAGGGGAGTCTCCACTTCTCAATCTCTTTACTTTGTTTTTGTCTTGCTTAGTTTTATTTACTACTTTGTTTGCTGCACTAAATCAAAATACAAAAAAATTAGTTGCTAGTTTTACTTTACTTGTTATCTTGTTTGCTATATCAAAAACACAAAAAAATTAGTTTACTTGCATTTACTTTATCTAGTTTGCTTTATTTACTATTGCTAAAATGGCCAACGCTGAAAATACTAAGTTGTGTGACTTCACAACTACAAATAATAATGATTTCTTATGCACACCTATTGCTCCACCTGCTACTACAGCAGAATTCTTTGAAATTAAACCTGCTTTACTGAATCTTGTTATGCGAGAGCAATTTTCTGGTGTTAGTTCTGATGATGCTGCTGCCCATCTTAATAATTTTGTTGAACTATGTGAAATGCAAAAATATAAAGATGTAGATGGTGATATTATTAAACTAAAATTGTTCCCTTTCTCATTAAGAGGAAGAGCTAAAGATTGGTTGCTATCTCTCGCCTAAGAATAGTATTGATTCATGGACTAAATGCAAGGATGCTTTTATTGGTAGATATTATCCCCCTGCTAAAATTATATCTTTGAGGAGTAGCATAATGAATTTTAAACAATTAGATACTGAACATGTTGCTCAAGCTTGGGAAAGAATGAAATCTCTGGTTAAAAATTGCCCAACCCATGGACTGACTACTTGGATGATCATCCAAACCTTCTATGCAGGACTAAATTTTTCTTCACGGAATTTATTGGATTCAGCTGCTGGAGGTACCTTTATGTCCATCACTCTTGGTGAAGCAACAAAGTTTCTTGATAATATGATGATCAACTACTCTGAATGGCACACGGAAAGAGCTCCACAAGGTAAGAAGGTAAATTCTGTCGAAGAAACCTCTTCCTTGAGTGATAAGATTGATGCTATTATGTCTATGCTTGTGAATGGTAGGACTAATGTTAATTCTAATAATGTTCCGTTAGCGTCATTGGTTGCACAAGAAGAACATGTTGATGTAAACTTCATTAAAAATAATAATTTCAACAACAATGCTTACCGGAACAATTCTAGTAACAACTATAGGCCATATCCTTATAATAATGGCAACGGCTATGGTAATTCTTATGGGAATTCTTACAACAATAATAGGAGTTCACCCCTGGACTTGAAGCCATGCTTAAAGAATTTATTAGTACACAAACTGCTTTTAACAAATCTGTTGAAGAAAAGCTTGGGAAAATTGATATACTTGCTTCTAAAGTCGATAGTCTTGCTGCTGATGTTGATCTTTTGAAATCGAAAGTTTTGCCTAATGAGAATCATCATAATAAAATTACTACTACAGCAAATGCCATTCAAGTTAGAATTAATGAGAATATAAGATTAATGGCTGAACTGCGTGCTAGGTGGGATAGAGAAGAAAATGAAAAACTAGCTAAAGAGAAGAATATAGCTAAAGTTTGGACTATTACCACCACTAGTAATGCTAATGCTACACATGTTGCTGCACCTCCTACTAATACTAATAAAATAATTGGTGTTAGCAATGTTTCCACTTCTAATGCAAAGCGCGAAAAACTGCCTGAAATCGCTAAAATCATGAAACTGCTTGTGATAAAGCTGCTGAAATTTTTTCCAACATTGGGGATGATGATCCCATTGCTTTAGATTATAATGGTTTGAATTTTGATGATTGCCACATCTCTGAAGTTATAAAGTTCTTGCAAAAACTTGCTAAAAGTCCTAATGCTAGTGCTATAAATTTGGCTTTTACACATCATATTACAAATGCTCTCATAAAAGCTAGAGAGGAGAAATTAGAGCGTGAAGCCTCTATTCCTAAAAAGCTAGAGGATGGTTGGGAGCCCATCATTAAGATGAAGGTTAAAGATTTTGATTGTAATGCTTTATGTGATCTTGGTGCAAGTATTTCTGTTATGCCTAAGAAAATTTATAATATGCTTGACTTGCCACCGATGCAAAATTGTTATTTGGATGTTAATCTTGTTGATCATTCTACAAAGAAACCTTTGGGTAAAGTTGATAATGTTCGCATTACCGTTAACAATAACCTTGTTCCCGTTGATTTTGTTGTCTTGGATATTGAATGCAATGCATCTTGTCCCATTATATTGGGAAGACCTTTTCTTCGAACTGTTGGTGCTATCATTGATATGAAGGAAGGTAATATAAAATATCAATTTCCTCTCAAGAAAGGTATGGAACACTTCCCTAGAAAGAGAATGAAGTACCCTTTTGATTCTATTATGAGAACAAATTATGATGTTGACACTTCGTCTCTTGATAATACTTGATACACACTTTCTGCGCCTAGCTGAAAGGCGTTAAAGAAAAGCGCTTATGGGACACAACCCATGTTTTTACCTACAGTACTTTGTTTTTATTTTGTGTCCTGGAAGTTTTTTACTACTGTAGCAACCTCTCCTTATCTTAGTTTTGTGTTTTGTTGTGCCAAGTTAAGCCGTTGATAGAAAAGTAAGTACTAGATTTGGATTACTGCACAGTTCCAGATTTCTTTGCTGTCACGAATCTGGGTCCACCTCCCTGTAGGTAGCTCAGAAAATTAAGCCAATTTACGTGCATGATCCTCAGATATGTACGCAACTTTCATTCAATTTGAGCATTTTCATCTGAGCAAGTCTGGTGCCATTTTAAAATTCGTCAATACGAACTGTTCTGTTTTGACAGATTCTGCCTTTTATTTCGCATTGCCTCTTTTGCTATGTTGGATGAATTTATTTGATCCACTAATGTCCAGTAGCATTATGCAATGTCCAGAAGTGTTAAGAATGATTGTGTCACCTCTGAATATGTCAATTTATATTGTGCACTAACCCTCTAATGAGTTGTTTCGAGTTTGGTGTGGAGGAAGTTTTCAAGGATCAAGAGAGGAGTATGATGCAACATGATCAAGGAGAGTGAAAGCTCTAAGCTTGGGGATGCCCCGGTGGTTCACCCCTGCATATATCAAGAAGACTCAAGCGTTTAAGCTTGGGGATGCCCAAGGCATCCCCTTCTTCATCGACAACATTATCAGGTTCCTCCCCTGAAACTATATTTTTATTCCATCACATCTTATGTGCTTTTTCTTGGAGCGTCGGTTTGTTTTTTTGTTTTTGTTTTGTTTGAATAAAATGGATCCTAGCATTCACTTTATGGGAGAGAGACACGCTCCGCTGTAGCATATGGACAAGTATGTCCTTGGTTTCTACTCATAGTATTCATGGCGAAGTTTCTCCTTCGTTAAATTGTTATATGGTTGAAATTGGAAAATGATACATGTAGTAATTGCCATAAATGTCTTGGGTAATGTGATACTTGGCAATTGTTGTGCTCATGTTTAAGCTCTTGCATCATATGCTTTGCACCCATTAATGAAGAAATACATAGAGCATGCTAAAATTTGGTTTGCATATTTGGTTTCTCTAAGGTCTAGATAATTTCTAGTATTGAGTTTGAACAACAAGGAAGACGGTGTAGAGTCTTATAATGTTTTCAATATGTCTTTTATGTGAGTTTTGCTGCACCGGTTCATCCTTGTGTTTGTTTCAAATAAGCCTTGCTAGCCTAAACCTTGTATCGAGAGGGAATACTTCTCATGCATCCAAAATACTTGAGCCAACCACTATGCCATTTGTGTCCACCATACCTACCTACTACATGGTATTTTCCGCCATTCCAAAGTAAATTGCTTGAGTGCTACCTTTAAAATTCCATCATTCACCTTTGCAATATATAGCTCATGGGACAAATAGCTTAAAAACTATTGTGGTATTGAATATGTAATTATGCACTTTATCTCTTATTAAGTTGCTTGTTGTGCGATAACCATGTTTACTGGGGACGCCATCAACTATTCATTGTTGAATTTCATGTGAGTTGCTATGCATGTTCGTCTTGTCTGAAGTAAGGGCGATCTACACTGAGTTGAATGGTTTGAGCATGCATATTGTTAGAGAAGAACATTGGGCCGCTAACTAAAGCCATGATCCATGGTGGAAGTTTCAGTTTTGGACAAACATCCTCAAATCTCTAATGAGAAAAGAATTAATTGTTGTTGAATGCTTAAAGCATTAAAAGAGGAGTCCATTATCTGTTGTCTATGTTGTCCCGGTATGGATGTCTAAGTTGAGAATAATCAAAAGCGAGAAATCCAAATGCGAGCTTTCTCCTTAGACCTTTGTACAAAGCGGCATAGAGGTACCCCTTTGTGATACTTGGTGAAAGCATATGTATTGCAGTGATAATCCAGGTAGTCCAAGCTAATTAGGACAAGGTGCGGGCACTATTGGTACACTATGCATGAGGCTTGCAACTTATAAGATATAATTTACATGATGCATATGCTTTATTACTACCGTTGACAAAATTGTTTCATGTTTTCAAAATCAAAGCTCTAGCACAAATATAGCAATCGATGCTTTTCCTCTATGAGGACCATTCTTTTAGTTTTAATGTTGAGTCGGTTCACCTATTTCTCTCCACCTCAAGAAGCAAACACTTGTGTGAACTGTGCATTGATTCCTACATACTTGCTTATTGCACTTATTATATTACTCTATGTTGACAATATCCATGAGATATACATGTTACAAGTTGAAAGCAACCGCTGAAACTTAATCTTCTTTTGTGTTGCTTCAATGACTTTACTTTGAATTATTGCTTTATGAGTTAACTCTTATGCAAGACTTATTGATGCTTGTCTTGAAGTGCTATTCATGAAAAGTCTTTGCTTTATGATTCACTTGTTTACTCATGTCATATACATTGTTTTGATCGCTGCATTCACTACATATGCTTTACAAATAGTATGATCAAGATTATGATGGCATGTCACTCCAGAAATTATCTGTGTTATCGTTTTACCTGCTCGGGACGAGCAGAACTAAGCTTGGGGATGCTGATACGTCTCCGACGTATCGATAATTTCTTATGTTCCATGCCACATTATTGATGTTATCTACATGTTTTATGCACACTTTATGTCATATTTGTGCATTTTCCTGAACTAACCTATTAACAAGATGCCGAAGTGCCGCTTTGTTTTCTGCTGTTTTTGGTTTCAGAAATCCTAGTAAGGAAATATTCTCGGAATTGACGAAATCAAAGCCCAGGGCCTATTTTTCCACGAAGCTTCCAAGTCCGAAGGAGAGACGAAGAGGGGCCACGAGGGGGCCACACCCTAGGCGGCACGGCCCCCTTGGCCGCGCGGCCCCGTGGTGTGGGGCCCCGTGCCGCCTCTTGACCTGCCCTTCCGCCTACAAATAGCCTCCGTGACGAAACCCCCGATACCGAGAACCACGATACGGAAAACCTTCCAGAGACGCCGCCAACGCCGATCCCATCTCGGGGGATCCAGGAGATCGCCTCCGGCACCCTGCCGGAGAGGGGAATCATCTCCCGGAGGACTCTACGCCGCCATGGTCGCCTCCGGTGTGATGTGTGAGTAGTCTACCCCTGGACTATGGGTCCATAGCAGTAGCTAGATGGTTGTCTTCTCCCCATTCTGCTATCATTGTCGGATCTTGTGAGCTGCCTAACATGATCAAGATCATCTATCTGTAATTCTATATGTTGCGTTTGTTGGGATCCGATGAATAGAGAATACTTGTTATGTTGATTATCAAAGTTATACTTATGTGTTGTTTATGATCTTGCATGCTTTCCGTTACTAGTAGATGCTCTGGCCAAGTAGATGCTTGTAACTCCAAGAGGGAGTACTTATGCTCGATAGTGGGGTCATGCCTGCATTGACACCTGGGACAAGGATGTAAAAGTTCTAAGGTTGTGTTGTGCTGTTGCCACTAGGGATAAAACATTGATGCTATGTCTAAGGATGTAGTTGTTGATTACATTACGCACCATACTTAATGCAATTGTCTGTTGCTTTGCAACTTAATACTGGAAGGGGTTCGGATGATAACCTGAAGGTGGACTTTAGGCATAGATGCGCTTGGATGGCGGTCTATGTACTTTGTCGTAATGCCCAATTAAATCTCACTATACTCATCATGATATGTATGTGCATTGTCATGCTCTCTTTATTTGTCAATTGCCCAACTGTAATTTGTTCACCCAACATGCTGTTTGTCTTATGGGAGAGACACCTCTAGTGAACTGTGGACCCCGGTCCAATTCTCTTTACTGAAATACACCCATCGCAATACTTGTTCTACTGTTTTCTGCAAACAATCATCTTCCACACAATACGGTTAATCCTTTGTTACAGCAAGCCGGTGAGATTGACAACCTCACTGTTTCGTTGGGGCGTACTTTGCTTGTGTTGTGCAGGTTCCACATTGGCGCCGGAATCCCTGGTGTTGCGCCGCACTACATCCCGCCGCCATCAACCTTCAACGTGCTTCTTGGCTCCTCCTGGTTCGATAAACCTTGGTTTCTTTCTGAGGGAAAACTTGCTGCTGTGCGCATCATACCTTCCTCTTGGGGTTCCCAACGAACGTGTGAGTTACACGCCATCAATCACCTTAGTGATGTTCCTGATGAGAATGAACCTTGGACTTTAGTCCATAGTAGGAAAAGAGGTAGGAAAAAGTTGATCTTTAAAAATGGTAGTAGCTCTAATTTGGAATTCTAGAGGTCTAAATAGACCTGATAAAATTATTAGAGTGCATGATCTCATTAGAGAAGTATGCCCTGATATTATTTGCTTCTCTGAATCTAAAAAGGAGGAGTTCACTAGTTTACAACTGTTGCAACTTGATCCAGGAGGTAGATTCTCTTGGAACTGGCTACCAGCTGTTAAGACAGCTGGTGGGATCCTTGTTGGCATTAGCCATGACATGTTTGATATAATTAGATGGGATATTTTATCATATTGTGTCTCTGTTAAGATTAAGGCAAAAAAAGATAATGTGGTGTGGAGAGTCATTGCTGTGTATGGCTCTGCCTATGAGGAGCACAAACTAGATTTTATTAATGAGTTACACAATGTCTTTGCTAGCTGGAGTGGCCCCACTTTAGTTGGTGGTGACTTCAATCTCATTAGAGAAAAATGTGACAAAAATATTGGCAACATTAACCAACATTGGGCTAATCTGTTCAATGATTGGATTAATAAGTTCAGTCTTATGGAGCTTAAAAACCCTAGTCGACAATACTCTTGGGCCAATAATCAGGATAACCTGGTTATGGCCTTATTGGATAGAGTGTTTGTCTCTACTTGCTGGGATGCTTTGTTCCCTGCTAGTAGTCTTTCTTCTAAACCTAGGGTTGGTAGTGATCATACCCCCTTGATTGTGGACACTGGTGCTTTAAAGAACCCCCACAATAAACAGTTTAGATTTGAAAAATGGTGGCTCAAAGTTGATGGTTTTGATCAGGTTGTGTCTAAATTTTGGCAGAGTCCTTGTCATCTGAAGAATTCTCTTGATAGGTGGCAGTTTAAGATGAGGAAAACTAGGATGGGGTTGAAAGGATGGTCAGCTAATGTTGAATCTGCACAAAGAAAATGCAAACAAAGTTTGATTGCTGAGTATGATTTACTTGATATCCATTCTGAAACTCAAAATTTATCACCTGTTTCCAAAAAAAGGATGAAAGATATTTCTATTGAATTGACTAATATTTGGGGTAATGAGGAGATAAAAGCTAGACAAAGATCTAGAGAAAGATATATTTTAGAGGGTGATCGTAATACTGCTTATTTTCATGATGTAGCTAACCAGAGGAGGAGAAAGAAACAGATTTGTAAACTGCAGGGTGAAGATGGTATGGTTGAGGATAACAAAGGTATGTTAGATATTGCTATTTCTTATTATAAGACCCTATTCTGTAAAGAAACTTGCCTTGGTGTTGATTTATTAGATGACTTTTGGGATCCTGAGGATATGGTGTCCCAAGAACATAATGCTATGCTTAATGCTGATTTCTCTGAGAAAGAGGTTAAGGATGCCATCTTTGGCTCTTATGCTGAAGGTGCTCCTGGACCTGATGGTTTCTCTTTTCTTTTTTATCAACACTTCTGGGAGCTCATTAGAGCTGATTTCATGGCAATGGTTAAGGACTGGAATGAGGGAAAGTTGGATCTGTATAGATTAAATTTCTCCCTTTTAACTTTAATTCCAAAAGAGGCTGATGCTGTAACTATACAGAAATTCAGACCTATTGCCTTGAATAATTGTAGTTTTAAGATTTTTTCCAAGTGTGCTACGAATAGGCTAGGTTTGGTTAGTGAGGATCTTATTTCTCCTAACCAAACAGCTTTTATCAAAGGGAGATATATTTTGGAAAGTGTGGTTTCTGCACATGAGGTCATTCATGATGTAGTGCATAAGGGGCTCTCTGGCCTAATTTTCAAATTAGATTATGAGAAAGCATATGATAGGGTTGATAGAGATTTCCTGTTAAGAGTAATGAGAATGAGGGGCTTTAGCCCTAGATGGATGTCAATTATTGAGGGCTTACTGTTTAAAGGTTCTGTTGGGGTCAGGATTAATGACTGTAATAGTCAATTCTTCCTGACTAGTAGAGGTGTGAGGCAAGGGGACCCTATTTCTCCCATCCTATTTAATTTTATGGCTGATGTGTTCACTAAAGTGCTGTGCAAAGCTGCTGGTGATGGCCAGAT
Organism: Lolium perenne; assembly: GCF_019359855.2. NCBI lineage: Eukaryota > Viridiplantae > Streptophyta > Magnoliopsida > Poales > Poaceae > Lolium > Lolium perenne. Next base: position 258,472 of record NW_027248997.1, read on the forward strand.
TGCTGGGCTCATGCAAAATTTGGGAGGGGGTGGGATAATTAGCATGCAATATGCTGATGATACTCTCCTCTTTTTAGAAAATAAGCTTCAGACTGTCATAAATTTGAAATGGATTCTTGCTTGTTTTGAGCATATGTCTGGCATGAGAATTAACTTTCATAAGTGTGATCTTGTCCCTATGAATGTGGATGATGATGATGCTCAACTTATTGCCCAATCCCTGAGTTGTAAGCTAGGGAACTTTCCTATGAATTATCTTGGAGTTCCTCTTCATCATAGCAAACTTAGAAAAGATGATATCCAACCTGTTGTGGATAAGATTCTCAATAGAGCTGGGGGTTGGAGAGGAAAACTTCTTAGCCATGCTGCTAAGCTAGAGCTGGTTAAAAGTGTGCTGGCTAGCATTCCTCTCTACCTCCTTAGTGTTATTAAATTTCCAAAATGGGCTATTACTCTTATTAATTCTCAGATGGCTCATTGCCTATGGGATAACTATGAGGGGCACCATAAATATCACCTAGCCAACTGGGGCTTGGTGACTAGGAAAAAAGAGTTTGGTGGGTTGGGCATTCCTGACTTGGCAGAGATGAATTTGTGCCTTTTAGCCTCTTGGATTAAAAGGTATCACTTAAGTGAGGATAAATTGTGGAAGCAAATAGTTGAGAGTAAGTACAATTTGGACAGTCCTAACCTTTTCTCTTGCACTCTGAATGGTGCCTCTCCCTTTTGGAAAGGGGTTATGTGGGCTGCCAGAGCTGCTAAGATGGGGTACCAATGGAAGGTTGGGAATGGTAGAAGTATAAAGTTTTGGGAAGATCACTGGTTTGGCTCTTGTTCTTTGGCCATTCAGTACTGGGAGCTTTACTTCCTACTCAATGAACAGAATAGGTCTATTGCTGACCTCTGGGATGGGTCTTCTCTGAAAGTAACTTTTAGGAGATGTTTTGACCATAATCTGATGTTGCAGTGGTTTGAGATTCAACAAATTGCTCAAACTATTTCTTTTGATGGTTCTAAAGATAGTCTGATTTGGAATTGGGAAGCAAATGGCATTTACAGTGTTAAATCTATGTATGCTGTGATTAATTTTGGTGGCATTAAACCTGTTAATATTCATTGTGTTTGGAAGATCAAAATTCCTCCTAAAATCCATTTCTTCCTGTGGTTACTGTTTCATAACAAATTGCTCACTAGAGATAATTTGGTTAAGAGACAAAATGTTGATGATTTAACCTGTGTGTTCTGTAATGAGTTGGAGTCTTGCCAACACCTTTTCTTTGATTGTGTTGTGGCATCTGAACTCTGGAAGGAAGTTTGTTCTGCCTTGGAAATTGGGCTTGTAATTTCAAATATGCATGTCGTCTCCTCTCTCTGGGAGGACAAAAAGAAGAACAATTCTGTTAATATGATTTTTGTTGCTGTGCTGAGAACTATCTGGATTACCAGAAATGATATTGTTTTCAACCGTTCCCCGTGGCTTGGCATGCAGGGTCTGTGGCGCCACTTACTTTACAACGTTGCTCAGTGGAAGATTCTGGTGAAGGAGGAAGGAAGAGGGGTGCTGGAGGCAATGTTGAGCAAGATGGGGAGTAGCTCGGCTGCCGCCGCTGCTGTTGTGGCCGGAGCCTGGTTAACTCCACAAAAAAGAGCGAGAACGACGCTGGAGGTCTGTGACGTGAACTGCACAAGGGGGCTTGGTCCAATGCTGATCACTGCGGAGGACCTGAAGAGAACCTTGGAAGCTAATGAGTTGTTCCTGATTGGTGATGGTGCAAGGTTCCAAGTCCTTGGTCGGCCTTGATGTTTCTGCTGGTTGCGGTGCCTTTGGTTGTCTGTTCTCTATGTGTGGGTGTTTGTAAGATATGTTAGTGGGTGGTCGTGAAAACCTGTTGCTACTTTGCACGATGTCTGTGACTTCGGTGGCTTCAATATATGTGGAGCTGGGGCGTTGCCCTGTTTCTCTAAAAAAAACTCTTGGAGAACCGCCTTCAAGCTCGACGGCCGGTGGGTGCACCCATCTCCGTCCGACGGCGTGCTGCGCGAGACAAAGCTACGCGACATGCGCGAAGTCTTCTTCCACGAGGTCGTGCTATCCTCGCCGGCCGACTCTGACGGCTGTATTGCCATGGCGATGCTCACCAAGTCGTCTCAAGTTGCCTTCTGCCGCGTCCACGGCGATGACGACGCCTCCTCCTCCTGGAGGCTGCTCAACACAGGCCTCAAACAAGACGTCAGCTGCATCGCCCACTGCCACGACAGGTTCCTGGCAATCACCTACGACGCGCAGGTCTCCATCTGCAACGTCCTTGGCCCAACTCCGACGGCAAGGCCGGTGCAATCGTTCCATCTGCCCAAACAGGTTAACCCCATATCCTATCTACAAGTGAACGGCGAGCTGCACCTCGTCTGCACCGTCGTGCAACAGGGCTCCACCACCGACCGCATCCGGCTCTACAGGTGCAATGTCTTTGCCCGGAAACCGGCATGGTCCAGGGTGACCAACGCCGGCCATCTCACGTTGCTCGTGTCACATAATTTGGCGGTCGGCCATGCCGGAGGAAGCGTTTCCGGGCTCAAGGAGAATTCGGTATACTACTCTGGGCATCTCAGTGGATGTATATTTCCTTATGGATGCAGGCATATATATCCAGAACCATGTGCTAGAGATCATCAACGTCGCCAATGGCACATCAGAGTGGCTTCCGTATCGCCAAAACACTCAAGGCTGTCCAGAAGCTCTTTGTTGGATTATGTCAAATCCATGGACTCAAGGTTTGTTGCCTCTAGTCATCCCTTGATATACTTATTTCTTTCTTTATATGTGGGGTTTATAAGTTCTACAAACCATGCAGTTACATGTTTGGCTCATAGTCACAGCTCACCGAAAATATATTACGGAGTATAAATGTTTTAGTTTAGCAGGTTGACCGACCGAGAATTCATTCCTTCTTGCTTTTCTGGCATCTAGGGTTTGTAGATCACGTACGTGTGACGACAAAATTATTGATATGTCATATTAGTTGGCATTATTACCGTTATTCTGTTTCAAACCATAGTGGTAGCTTGTAACCTCAATTTATTGACTACAAGTAAGCCTAGTTACCCGAAAAATTTATTCCCCGCTTCCAGCTAGCATTTCGAGGCTCTTCTAGTAATGTCAATATGTTTGGTTTATGGTTACTTATTTTGGTTATCTATTGTAGTGATGGATGTAGACAAGAAAAGAATCTAAGATAAATTCAGATCATAGCTAAAACCAGTAAGAAGTTTGTAAGTAGTCATTTAATTCAATCTATATATTTAGGGTACTAGCTATTAGCGTTACAACCCAAAGAACTGTTCATCCCCCAAATGTTTTGTATCTTACCTTTTGTTATCACATATGTATGTGATCATGAAACTCAATGTTCGGATTTTCATAACTTATAGCTCATAGATGTTCTGAACGTAATTACAATGTATGCACCAAGTAATCCATACTTGACTTGTCATATATATAAGTATGCTATATTTGTTGAAAAGACCGTAACTAGTTTGGCACGTCGCAGTACGTACTAGGCATCCTATGCCCCACCTATGATATCGAGTCGCAGTAGGTACTAAGTATCCTATGCCCACCTATGATATCGAAAAATACGGCAAATATTAATAATTTAATATAGGGAAGCATCAACAGACAATTGAGCAGTCATCTTGAACCTCTGTTCACAAGAGTTCAACACTCAAGATTCATCTTTACATGACTTAAAAATGAATCTCATGGTGCTAGTCCTAGATTGGTTTTTCAGCTGATATTTTATTATGGATTCTCAGGAGGGCATGGTAATGCTTGAAGCAGTGAAGTTTCATGAGAAGAATACCCAAGCCTGAAGTGTTATGCAACGAGGGTCAGATACTTAAATCATGGATGCTTTTTTTACTCAATTTAAAATGTAGTCTGAACTACCATCTCTTTTTATGGACCAACGTTATTTCATTCTTATATCACTCTATGCCTGATATAATTGACAGTTGAGTTGTGCAAAATTGGTTCTATTGCACTCGATATACAATGCCCTATATTTTCGGACAGAGGGAGTAATACCATAGGAATATTTTTACAGCAGATTTGTTGGTTTCATTTGCATGTGGCCAATCTAGACAGGTTTATTGTGTACATCCATTTTCAAAGTTGGGATAAGTCTACTGCGCAGATAGCACAGCTACATATATTTGTATATATACAAAGCATAACTACTGTATGGGTGAAGTAGTTTTTTGAATAGCGGGTTGCAGTTTCCTACTTTCCTTCTCTAAATATCAAGCCGCCAACATTCGGTACACATGACCTGCAATGTTGCTGCACATTTTTTTCTGTTCAAAAGATCTGAAGTGGTGAAATATTGATGCTTGTATGGAATGGATGAGGTCTGTTAAGGTTTGCACGAATTTCATAGCAAACAGTTTGATTCTAGGATACATGAGGCACTCTTCTAAATACTTCAATCTGGGCTCAACAAAGTCACAATAAGATCAGGGACGATACCAAGCGGAAAGGCCAGAGCTGCTATGGTGTGATTACATACATACTGATCCGGATGAACCAGCTGAAGTTATCTGTGCCGTGGAATCGTGGCAAGAAGGAAGGCGGTGACTCAATTACATGCTGGATCCTTGAGATTCTACTTCCCGCCAGCCGGTCAACAGACGCCGCCGCCACGTCCCACCTCCTCCATCGTGTAGATCCTCTCCTCGACAAAGATCAAAGTCTAAGTCACAAGTCACGCGCTAGCCGACGCGCGGCAGTGTGGCCTTAGGTGAAATATTGATGCTTGTTTGGAATGGGTGAGCTCTGTTAAGGTTTGCAGGAATTTCATAGCAAACAGTTTGATTCTAGTATACATGAGGCACTATTCTAACTACTTCAGTCTGGGCCTTGAATCCTCATAGCCTGCCAGCCCTGTGGTACATTTGGGGTGAGACCCAACGAGACAAAGTTTGTGGTGGTAAAGTTAGTATTCCAAATATCCTAAAAAAAAAGTTTGTATTCAAAAGGTTAGACACATGATAGTGCTTGGAAAGATGAAGGATGACAGGAGAAGCAGCTCCCAAGTCTGATGCGATAAAACAACGATCATATACCGAGATCGTAGTTGCTTCATTTTGGCAATTAGGATCTAGTTTGAACTACCGATCTTTTTTCTGTACCGCCTTTATTTACACTACTAGGAGTAATTCTCTCTAGGACATGAAGAACAAATGAATATTTCAAATCTTGCGGAAATTCTTGTTATGTGGATGTTATACAAACTGCATGCCCCATTTGTAGACGTTATTTACACTACTACCGCAGTTGCTAAAGGTTTTGTATTATGAAAAATTCAAAAAAAATAGAAATTTTGAAAAAAAAACAAAATCGTTTGTACATCTCAATATTCGCCCACACGAATTTTCAGGAAATAGGAAAATTTTATGCGGCATGTGCAAAAAGGCAAAAAAAAAAAAACAATGTCTTATGAATAGTCATGTTGAAGCAGTGAAATTTTTCATTTTTTACGCGCGACAGAAAAAAATTATTCCCTAAAACTTGTATGACAACTTAGATTATCCGGATGTACCAAGCAATTTTTGTTTCATACTTATTTTTGACATTTTGATATGTGCGGCCTGTTCTTCTGTTGCGGCTTCAACACCTCATGGAGGCTAACAACGGCTTGAAACATGACATCAGCCGTATCATTTAGAGCAATTCCAATAGTATAGCCAGCTGCTGGCTATAAGCCAAATGCCATGTCATCTATAGCCAACTTAGAGTCAACATATACAATAGTGAGCTATAAAAATGTAGTACTTAATCAATGTGTGACCCACCTTTCACTCTCACAAAGTGCCTAGGAGCACGTGCTAGAGCTGGCTCTTGCATAAGAGCCCACTCTCCTTCTCTCTCCTCCTCTCTCTCCTCCAACTAAGCAATAATATACTATTTTAATCGTTATAGCCAGCTGAGTAGGACTTATTGTACTTGCTCTGCCGCAAAAGGTTCCTGGTAATCAGCTACGATGGATAGGTCTCCATCTACAACGTCGGCGGAGCAACTCCGACGGAATGGCTGGTGCAATTGTTGAATCTGCCCAAATAGGTCAACCCCTTATCCTACCTATCTACTCTATGGCTAGTTGCACCTGGTATGCACCGTCGTGCAAGGCTCCACCACCTATCGCACCCGACTCTACAAGTGTAATGTCTTTGCCCGGAAACCAATGTGGTCCAGGGTGATGAATGCCGGCAGTCTGACATTGCTCACGTCACATAAATTGGCGGTCGGCCATGCTGGAGGAAGCATTTCCAGGATCAAGAAGAAATCGGTCTACTACTCTCGTCACCTCAGTAGATGTATATATCTCGACAAATGCAAGCATAACCTGAACCATATGTTAGAGATTATCATTGTTGTCGATGGCACGTCAAAGTAGCTTCCGTATCGCCAATACTCTCAAGGCGCTCGAGAAGTTCTTTGTTGGATTATGTCAAATCCATGGACTCAAGGTTTGTGCCTAGTCATCCCTTGATGTAATTCTTTATCCGTGGGGTTTATAAGTTCTACAAACCATGCATTACAAACTTTGCTTATAGTCTGGGAAAGGTATGTGTCCTCCCAAACCCGCGTCTATTTTGTCCTTTCCAGATGATGAAGTTTTACATAAAGAATATGTGTTAGGGGTTTCTTTGGGGTTTTCTCATGCTGAACGTGTAGCTTCTGTGAAAATTATAAAAGATAATGAGCTTCAACGTTTTACTTTAACAATATTAGAAAAAAATACAAATTGTAATAACAACGGGGATCATGTTCCTCAATGTCTTGTACTTTCCCCTTCTTCAAATTTGAGTGAAGATTTGGAAGATGATGAGAACTTGGTCGAGGATGGTATGTTACCACTGGCTATCGTAAAGGAGAGACACATTCGTAAAAAGAAGTCTTATGATAAGACTAAGGTACGAAGAAGCACTTGAATTAGAGTCACACAAACTAGAATTAATGCACTACTACAGAAGTATTTATAGCCACCAGGTGATTAGTGACAGGCATAATTTTGCTTGTCACTAGTAAGTTAACTAGTGACAGGCACGTATAAGCCTGTCACTAGTACAAAACACTAGTGACAGACGCATAAAAAAGGGTGTCACTAGCCCTTTTCTGGAGGCCGTTCGAGAGGGGAAATATGCTAGTGACAGGCCCGTAAAAGAGCCAGTCACTAACCGTTTTGTAGATAGCTCAACTAGCCCGCCCACTCATCCTCCCTGGGCAAGCCATCACGCCTCCCGATCGTACGAGTTGGTCGAGTCCCGTTTGCGGGTCGCAACACGCTCCAATAAAACCACGCCATGGCTGACCGTACTACTTCAAGCAGCTCCGTGTTAGTCAAAGAAATTGTGGCGGCGTATCCGACTAAGAGTCCCGCTTGCGTTAGGACCATAGGAAAAAAATTCACTGTAAGGAATTGTTCAACAGAAGTGGATTGAGAGAGTTTGGCGTGTGTTATCCCGGCCCACTTTCAATCCACCGAAAACTCAATATTTATCGTAGATATCATGGTGCTTTACACAGATTGGAATTAATATGATGAGCCCAGCCTACTAAGGGCATGTATAATGGTGATGACCCAGCTGTATGTAAGGAGTAGTTATAGGTGATTTTGGTGATATGGATGAAAGAGAATGAGGAGAGAGAGGGAGGCTGTCCTATGCCCCGTCGCAAACGTCGCGCCGCTCGCATCTCCATTGCTGTTGCGCAACGCAAGCTCTGCCTTAAACCGCGCACACGCCGCACCGCTATCCCCTCCATCATTTTGATTAGATGTGTATCCTTTGAAGTATACTTGGAAGAGATAATACACATGCATATACTCTGCGTTGGTTTAATTTAGTATGAGATTCCGACTACTAAAGTTAATGCATATTCCTCAAAACTGCATTTAGTTTTCTTAATTCCCGAAATTCATACTAGTGACAGCACATGATAATGGGCCAGTCACTAGTGAACCCAATATGGTTGGGGCCTTCAATCATGCTAGTGACATGCGTTTTTCTGCGTTAGAGGCAGTACCAGTGACAGCATATTAGTGACATGCGTCTTGCCTGTCACTGATGAGCAAAAGGTGCATGTCACTAGTAAGGGTTTCTGCAATAGTGATGAAGGGTTTGAAGGAAATGACATGGAATAGTGAAGGGTTCAGAGACCCTGGGAAACACCTTTTTTGAAGGAATCGGAACACGGTCTAGATTTTATTGCCCTTTTGGAGACGGGACGATCTAATTTTCCTATCCCTTTTCTTAGAGATTTAGAATCTAGCAAGGATTTTTCATGGTTATACCTACCACCACATGGTCGGTCTAGCGGAATTCTTGTAGGTATTAATACGTCTACTCTTAAGGTTACTAAGGTGGACAGTGGCGATTTTTGCGTCAAAGTTTCCATCAAATCCAAAATTGATGGTTTTGAATGGATTATCGTGCCGGTGTAGGCGGCACAAGATTCCCACAAACATGAATTCCTATCTGAGATGGTTAGGATGTGTGAAGTGGAGACTTTACCCATGATTCTTGCTTGCGACATTAATATTCTACATAGGCCAGAAGATAAAAGCAATGATAACTTTAATCCACGTTGGTCGTTTATTTTCAAAGCAATTATTGAGAACCTAAACTTAAGAGAGATTGGTTTGTCGGGTTGTCAATTTACCTAGGCGAGACGTAGAGCAAACCCAACTAATGAAAAGCTAGACCGGGTATTAGCGAGTGTTGATTCGGAACAAAAATTTCCATTAGTTTTGGTCCGGGATTTGTCACGCTCTGGGTCGGATCATACTCCTTTGTTGATTGATACGGGTCATCAAGCACATTTTGGAAATAAGGCGTGTTTCTCTTTTGAATTATCTTTGCTACAGCAAGATGGTTTTCATGATATGGTGACTGCGGAATGGGCAGCTCTTCCAAATGGGAAAACACCTATTGAAACTTGGCAAAAGAAAATACGACATTTGCATCGTTATTTGCGAGGTTGGGCTAAGAATTTAAGTGGTAAATATAAAAATAAAAGGAAAGTCTACTAGGAATCATTGATGCGTTAGACATCAAAGCGGAGACCATCCCTTTAACACCGATTGAGACAGACGAACTAAAAAGGGCCAACGAAACCATGAATAAACTTAGACGAAGTGAAGAGACCAAATGGGATCAAAGGGCTAAGGTCAAATATATTCAGGAAGGGGGCAATAATACCAAGTACTTCCATTTCATTGTGAATGGAAAACATAGGAAAAAATCTTCCAACTAGAACAACATGAAGGAACTATTGTAGGTGATGATAATTTGAAGGTCTATGTTACTGAATATTACAAAAAACTTTTGGGGATCATGAGCCAAGTTCTATCACCATGATGGAGGACAAAACTGAGGATATTCCACAGCTTGTCGGCGGATGAAAATGACATACTGACTGCAAACTTCTCAATGGACGAAGTCTTCGAGGCGATCTCCCAGATGGAGCATAACAAATCACGTGGGCCTGATGGTTTCCCACTGAGTTTTATCAACAGTTTTCGGATATAATCAAATTAGATCTAATGGCGTTGTTTGTCTGCCTACAAAAAGGAGAGCTACCTTTATTTAAATTAAATTTTGGAGTTATAACTCTTATTCCCAAGAATGAAAATGTTGTTCAAATTCAAAAATATAGACCGATTTGTTTGCTCAATGTGAGCTTCAAAATCTTTACTAAGGTAGCGACTATTCGTATTTCTGATTTGGCACATAAAGTGATCAGACCATCTCAGACTGCTTTTATGCCAGGGAGACATATTTTAGAAGGTGTGGTTGTGCTTCATGAAACGATTCATGAACTCCATAAAAATAAATTAGATGGAGTGCTTTTCAAAATTGATTTCGAGAAGACGTATGACAAGGTCAAATGGCCTTTCTTGCAGTAAGTTTTACGTATGAAAGGTTTTGACCAGGGCTGGTGTGATCAAATTAAACAGTATGTTGAACCCGACAGTGTGGGAATTAGGTTTAATGATTATATTGGACAAAATTTTCAAACTTCAAAGGGGTTGCGCCAAGATGATCCTCTATCGCCGATTCTTTTCAATATAGTAGCTGATATGTTGGCTATTTTTATTGCTCATGCTAAAGAGACGGGACAAGTGGGGAGCCTGATTCCTCATTTGGTAGATGGTGGAGTTTCTATACTTCAGTATACAATACTGTTTATGGAACATCACACCGATAAGGCAGTTAATATGAAGTTGATCCTTTGCATTTTTGAACAACTTTCGGGGTTGAAAATTAGTTTTCATAAGAGCGAGCAATTTTGTTTAGGCAAAGCAAAAGAGATGGAACATCAATATAAGCAAATTTTTGGATGTGAATCTGGAGCTTTGCCTTTTTGCCTTTTAAGTATTTGGGTATACCCATTCATACTAGAACCCTTAGTAATGCGGAATGGAATCATGTGGAGTGTCGATTTGTGTCTGATAGGTCCCAAACGTATCTATAATTTTTGATGTTCCATGCTTGTTTTACACCAATTTATATATGATTACTTACACTTTGTTGCACTTTTACATGATTTCCGACACTAACCTATTAACTAGATGCGACAGTGTCAGTTCCATGTTTTCAGTTATATTTGTATTTCAGAAAAATTGTACAGGAAATATTCTCGGAATTGGACGAAACAAAAGCCGAAGTCAATATTTTACCGAAACGAAGACGAAGTCCGAAGGGGGGTCGCAGAGGCGCAGCAGGGCGCCCAAACCACCCCTTGGCGCTGCCTAGACCTGGCCCGTGCCTAGGGTAGGTGTGGGGCCACCAGGCACCCCACCGACATAAATCTTCCGTCTATATAAAGCTCCTGACGCAAAAACCCTAAATATACAAGCATCCATCCACGAAAAGTTACGTAGCTCCGCCGTCATCGCAGACAAGATCCGTGGACAGAAGTCTCTGTTTCGGCACGCTGCCGGGACGGGGAATTGCCCCCGGAGCCATCTCCATCGACTCCACCGCCATCTCCTTCGCCGTTGCTGACTCCTACGATGAGGAGTGAGTAGTTCTTCCCAGGGCTGAGGGCTCTACCAGTAGCTATGTGGTTTATCTCTCTCTCCCATGGTGTGATCTTTATGTGACCATGAGCTTTGTAATCTAGATGTCATTATGCTATTCAAGTGGATTTTACTTATGTGATCTCCGGAGACTCCTTGTCTCACGTGTGTAAAGGTGGAGTGTGTGCACCATGTGGGTCTCTTAGGCTATATTTTACAGAATACTTGTTCACTGAATTATGATTTGAGTTGGATGCCTCTATGAAATTTTGGTGTGTTAGTACCTCCTATGAGTGCTCAAAGTACAACATGGGGTTTTCATTAGTACTTAAGAATACATCTTTAAGGTTTGCTTTTGCAGCCCTACGCGATGAATTAGTGTTCGTTATCCATCGGAAGAGTAGTTCAGAGTAGCATAGTGAAGTGCTTATATTTATATTCCTTTATGATATCATTGTTGAGAGTGATCACTAGTGAAAGTATGATCCCTAGGCCTTGTTTCCAAGCATCGAATCACCGTTTATTTACTGTTTTACTACATATTTAGTTGCTTCCATATTTATTTCAGATTGTTATTACCACTCATATTCATCCATGTTACTTACATTTTACTATCTCTTCGCCGAACTAGTGCACCTATACATCTGAAAAGTGTGTTGGGTGTGTTGGGGACACAAGAGAATTCTTGTATTGTAATTGCAGGGTTGTTTGAGAGGGATACCTTTGACCTCTACCTCCCTGAGTTCGATAAACCTTAGGTTATCCACTTAAGGGAAACTTGTTGTTGTTCTACAAACCTCTGCACTTGGAGGCCCAACATTGTCTACAAGAATAGAAACGTGCGTAGACATCAAGCTCTTTTCTGGCACCGTTGTCTGAGAGGTAAGGTAAAAGGTACTCACATCCTTTGGCTACTAAGTTTACTAGTTGTCGTGAGTGCTCGAAGTTATTTCCTTTAGATTCTGCAATTACATATTTTTGTTTCTTGTTTTTTATTTTCACTAGTTAGGTTAAATGAAAAACAACAAAAATATTAGAGAGTTTTATAGTATTTATCTTGAGCTAGGACATGAAGTGTTCGAAGAGAAAATTAAAAATCCTATGGAACTTTACTTGCATGCTGGTAGCAATGTTATTAGTACGAATTCTTTGAACACCATTATTGTTAATGCTATGGAAACGTTTAAGCTTGGAAAAGCTAGTTTTTATGAAAATGATCTTTTTAGTTCCCCAGCTTTTGAGGAAGATATTTGCTATGATGATACTATGCCTCCAATATATGACGATTACAATGATGATTATGTTATTTTCAGTTCACCTACTATTGGGGAGAAAATTAATTATTATTACAATATGCCTCTGATATTTGATGATTATGGTGATGACAATAATAATGATAGCTATTTTGTTCAATTTGCTCCCACTACAATTAATAAGAATGACTATGCTTACGTGGGAATAATTATTATTTTATGCATGTGGCTAATGGTAAGAATGTTTTATGTGATAGTTATATTGTTGAGTTTATTCATGATACTACTGAAAGTTATTATGAGAGAGGAAAATATGGTTGTATAAGTTTTCATGATACTAAAACACCTCTCTATATGCTGAAAGTTTTGAAGTTGCTCTTTTTTTTTATTATACTTGTCAGTTTGTTCTTTGTGGATTTATTTGTGTACAATATTCCTATGCATAGGAAGTGGGTTAGACTTAAATGTGTTTCATATTTGCTTCGTGATGCTCTCTTTCACTTCAATTCATATTTCTTATGTGAGCATCTTCTCAAACTACTGCGCCTAGCTGAAAGGCATTAAAGAAAAGCGCTTATGGGAGACAACCCATGTTTTATTTACAGTAATTTTTATTTTTGTTGTGTCTTGGAAGTCTTTACTACTGTAATGATCTCTCCTTATCATTTTTATTTCATTTTTGTGCCAAAAATAGCCTCTAATAGAAAGAAAGTAATGTTTGGGGAAGTTGTTGTCCAGAAAACAGATTCTATGTTGTTACCATACAAATTCGTAAAAATAGTCAGAGCAGAATTTGAAATGTAATTTTTTATGCATATGCCTCGGGTTATTATATAACTTTCGTTAGCGGACCACTTTTCAAGATAAGCAACAGAAGATTTTCAAACAAATCGATTTTTACCTACTGTTCTGTTTTGACAGATTTCTGCACTATTTGCATTTGCCTCTTAAATCTCTTTCTTTTTGAGTTTTTTTTTATCAAAGAGCTTTTTGAAAGGTTGATACAGTAGCTTATTCTTTAATTTATGTTATATATATGTTAGTACTTAATCCAAGTGAATTTATTTATTTTGATTTTACTAATGCTTAATAAAGAATTGTGTGAAGTTTTGTTTAAAGGAAGTTTTCAAGTGTAGGGAGAGAAGAATGATGTCATGAGATGTAGGATTGAAAAAAGCTCAAGCTTGGGTATGCCCCTGCACCCTAATACATATTCAAGAGGTACAAGCGCCGAAGCTTGGGGATGCCCAAGGCATCCCCTCTTCATCAACAAAGCAACAGGTCATCTCTCTATACGCTATATTTTTATTGCTTCATACACTATGTGTTGTTTTTGAAGCATCTTTATTTTTGTTTTTGTTTTGTTTTTTTTTGTTTTCTGTAGAACATGGTTGGATCCTATCATTTTTTGTGTGGGAGAGAGATCCGCTCCGTTTTAATTGCATAGAACGCTCTAGTTTTCGCTGTTATTATTCTGTGAGTGTTCTAATTTTCTGGTACTGCGTTTAGCTCTTATTCTTTCGCTTGAATTTTGTTTAGAGATCGTTAGTATTCTTTATTTGTGTATTATTAGCTCTCTGGTCCATATTGTTGATCATCTCTGAGAGCTATTTCAAATAAGTTGATTGTTGTTGGATACGAGTAAAATATTTCTTGACTATAGTGATGCAAAAGGAAGCTTGTCTAGACTGTGGCATAGACTTTGGCATGTCATGTTGGATGTTATTCTTGTCATATGCTTAGTATTTATTGTTTTAGCATGACTTGTTTCAAATGGTTGAGAGTGCATAATGTGCCATTGAAAGAATCATGTGTTATTTCCATCATAAAAGCATAATATTGTGGTATTCTCCTATGATACTTTATTTGGTTGACTTGGCGCATGCTTACACCATGTTATGGCTATCACAAGTCAACCAAAGCCTCTACGATTATTCAGTTTTTGACTTGTAATATCACTTTATGCTTTGATTGATAATGTTTTGTCTCTATGCATGATTATGGCTATTATTGCTCTCTTAGTTGGTCGCTCCCAGCCTTTTGCTAGCCTTCACATGTGCTGAGTAGGATTTCTACTCATGCATCCAACCACCATGAAACAAAGTTTGTCAATTGTGTCCACCATATCTACCTAGTAGCATTATTGCTATTCCAAGTAATTCATCATATTTTTTATTTATCTTCCAAATTAAATTTTGGCATGAGAAAATTAGTTAGTAAAGCTCTCACAAACATGATGGCACATTTACTTTCTTGCACTTAATAAACATAATCAGTGTGCCTATCTTTTGAAGTTTATATGTTTGCAAATTGCGTAGTTGGGAGTTAGTAGAACCACTACTAGGGAAAAGCCTATAGGTGGAGGCAAGTGGTGCCGGCGCACCACCTTGGACATGCGCCGGTGGAAAGTATTGCCAGCGCACCACATTTCAGCCGCGCCGGCGATGAAGGACTACTGCCGGCGCACCTGGGAAAGACTCGCCGGCGCTATTTCTCGGCATGGCCCCGGCCGATTCGGGCCAGGCCCAAGAATCATTAGCCGGCGCACCGGCCCCTGGTGCGCCGGTGGAAAATTTGCTATTGCCGGCGCACCCTGGGCCGGTGCGCCGGCAATGATTCTTGGGCCTGGCCCGGGGGTGATATAGCCGAAAGGGTATGTGCTGCCGGCGCACTAGCCCAGGGGTGCGCCCGGCAAGAACTGGCAGTTATTTCTGCTCAACAACCACTCCCCACTACTACCACTCCACTCCTCCACACAAACCCGAGCCTTCTCCCAACCCAGCTCATTTTTGCCCATTTCTATCCCCAATTTCACCAATTTGACCAAACAAAATCATATTTTTTGAGCAAATCTTCCCTTCCTACATGCATCTCCCACATCCCCCTATGTAGATCTAGATCTACTATCCCGCATTGACCGCTCAATCTAGATCTAGATCTAGAAAGTCGGCTTCCATACGCCATTGTCGGCGCACAAGGCTGCCCTCGATCTTATCGACGAATATATCAAACAAATAGGTGATTAATGAACAAATTAAGGAATGAAATTGATGTATGTTGGACATTTGAAGAAAAGCTCTTGTGTGTGGCATATATATATGTTGTGCTTGTGCTTGTGTGTGTGTTGGCGTTGAAAATGAGTTGCCAACGTTGCGCCGAAATGTTGATTCTTCAAGTTTCCGTTTCGGCACATTTCTGGCGCTCCTATGTCCTACCGTGTAGGAAGGTCATGCCGAAATTTTCTGTGAAAACTACCGACAGATGCATGGTTCTAATGAATTATGTAATCTTACCATGCAGGCGATAATGGTTATCGAGATGAGTGAAAGCATCGTGATGAGATATCTGAAACACGCGATCATCGACATGTATGAAAATAACCGCACGGAGGTATTGTGTCCGTGCCGGAGATGCAAACGAGGGAAATGGTTTGACCCGTATTCAGGCAAATTGCAGGGGCACCTGCTCACTAATGGTTTCATGCATGGACACACTCAATGGATGAGTGATGATGGCGCGGAGGTCAATGGGGCGACGGCGGCAGGTGGTAAAAATGGCCGGCAAGAAGGAGGGCATCATGATACTGATGACGATGAAGAGTTTGTCGCACATGACGATAACCTTGACGACGACAATAACCTTGACGACGACAATAACCTTGACGACGACGAAGAGGTGCCGCTAGCTTCGCCGTGCGGGACCCTCATCTTCAAGATCTGCTTCTCGAAAGACGAAAGGCGCCAAGCGGAAATCAAAGCTTGAGCAACTCGAGATAGACTCGAATACTCCGTTGTACGACTCAGGTCGCGGGTTGGGGGAGTCTCGCTTGAGAGTAGCTCTCGATGTGCTGCAGATGAAGGCGAAACACGGATGGACGGACACAAGCGTCGACGACATCCCGGAATACGTGAAAGATCTCCTTCCCTGCCGGGAACACGTGTCCCGGTAGTCTAGCCGAGGCCAAGAGAATCACGTGCCCTCTCGACTGAACCCACAAAAAGTATCACGCCTGCATCAACGACAGTATCATGTATCGCAAGGAGCAAATAGACAAGACCAAATGTCCCGTGTGTGAAGCTGAACGGTACAAGAAAGGGAAGAAGAAAGCTCCTCGGAAAGTTGTGTGGTACTTCCCGCTCGCCCCCGGCTTCAACGGTTCTACGCGACCGCAAGGAAGCAAAGCTCATGCGCGCCGGCACGCAGAAGAAAGGAGGCAAAGTGTTGAATGATAAAGAGCGGATTGAGCACCCAAGGCTGACGCACCCTTCGGATGCAAGCCGCTGGATGGCATTAGACAATGAATTCGGAAGTTTTGGGGCAGATCCCGTAAACATCAGGTTGGGTGCGAGCACGGACGGATTCAATCCGTTCGGAAACCAGAGCAGCACACATAGCACATGGCCCGTGTTTGTATGGATCTACAACCTCCCGCCCTGGATGTGCATGAAGAGGAAGTACATACAGATGAGTATGCTAATTCAAGGGCCGACACAGCCAGGAAACGATATCAACATGTATCTCGAACTATCAAAGGAGGAGCTTGAAACGTTGTGGGCGGAGGAAGGGGTAGATACATGGGACGCCGTCGCGGAAGAATATTTCCCTTTGAGAGCCGCGTTGATCACGACGGTGCAGGACTACCTTGGATACGGTTACATTTCGTGCTGTGTGCCATGGACACAAGGCATGTGTCAGTGCATGGAAGAGACGATGTTTTTGCAGCTTGGTAAGGATCCCGGCTCTTCGAAACAGTTTACATGGGGCATCGAAGGTGGCTACAGAAAACTGACCCGTGGAGAAAGCGTGGAGATCTGTTCGATGGTACAAATGAACCCCGAGGACCTCCACGTAAGAAGAGCGGCGAAGAGATCGATACATTACTGAAAGGTTGGAAGGAGTGCCCCGCGCCGGGAAAGATTCGTCAAAAGCCCGGAGAGAAGAAGAAGAAAAAGGAAACGACGCCGCTCATTGGTGTATGGAAAAGGAGGTCCGTGTTTTGGGACTTGCCGTATCGGAAAATTCTCGATACACCTCACCGCCTTGATGTCATGCATATTACAAAGGACGTGTGCGAGAGCTTGCTTGGCACTCTTTTCAACATGCCGGACCGGACCAAAGATGGGCCGAAAGCAAGACAGACCTGAAAGTTTTGGGCATCAGTGGAAGAGCTTCAGATCCCGCCGGCCCAAGAGGGACAATGGAGGAGGAGGCGGACGGCGGTCGAAGCGCAAAAGGATTAAGCAGCCAGACTATTACCGTCCCCCTCCCGCTTCACTTTTAGTCCGGCCGAGGTCGATCAATTTTTCAATTGCCTTGTAGGAGTCGAGTGCCCTTCGGTTACTCCGGCTAATAAGCAGATACATGGACCCCAAGAAACGAAACTTCAGCGGCATGAAGTCTCATGACTGTCACGTGATGATGACGCAGCATTCTTCCGGTTGCAATCCGAGGTATAATGGATGACCATGTCCGTGCAACGCCGATCGGGCTCAGTAACTTCTTCGACGTCATAACTCGGAAGTCGATAAGCGTGAAGAAACTCGCAAGGCTCCAGGAAGAGATCGTGGTGATCCTATGTGAGATGGAGATGTACTTCCCGCCCGCATTCTTTGACGTGATGGTCCATCTCGTTGGACCATATCATGGATGATATCGCTGGGCCTAGGGCCGGCATTCTTACACAACATGATGCCGTTTGAAAGAATGAATGGGGTCATTAAAGGATACGTTCGTAACAGGTCACATCCAGATGGAAGCATCGTACAGGCTGGCTCACCGAAGAGTGCATCTCTTTCGCACGAATTATCTAGACATCGAGGACCATGTTGGTTTGCCTAAAACCAAGCACCTCTGCAGGTTCGAGGGAGTAGGCCACAAAAATTGAAGGAATGACCTGCACGTGCACATGTCGGGTCGGAGTGACGACTGTGACAGGGCCAACTTAGTAGCGCTACAACACATTGACTTGATCGATCCTTGGTTGAAAGAGCACAAAACCATGATAGAGAACAGTGGCAAGCCGATGATGACGGAAGCAGAAATATACAGAGAGCACAACTCCTCTTTCGCGCGCTGGTTCAAAGACCACATTGATGCTAATCCCCCACCAATGGATTCTGACAAGGATAAACTAGTATTGGCCTTGTCACATGGCCCCGCACCCAACATCATGACTTACCAAGCGTACGATATCAACGGGTACACATTCTACACGGAAGAAAAAGACAAGAACAGTGTTTACCAGAACTCAGGGGTAACGATGGATTCCTGGACGGGTGACGTAAAGACTAGATACTACGGAAGAATCGAGGAAATCTGGGAGCTTAGCTACGCTGGGGAGAAAGTGCCGATGTTCCGTATCAGATGGGCTAAGAGCGTCGTAAAAGAAGACCGGTATTTCACCACCATGTTTCTACCCGAAGCCAACAAATCAAAGTCCATGAACGCCACCGCGCGAGAATGAGCCATGGGTACCGGCAACACGTGCACCAATGCTTCTTCATAACCGACCCATCCAGGCCTAGCCGTGTTATCGTGAGGAGAGGCAAGAGGACCATCGTCGGAATGGATGGAGTCGCCAACGAGGAGGACTTCGAAGGACAAGTCGGAGACCCAATGATGGAAGAATCCGAGGACGAAGAGACAACATACACCACAAGAAGAAGCAGGACCACGCTACCGAGGTCAGGTCGACCCTTCAAAAGAAGAAGTCACAACACGGGGGTAAATTATTCAACGACGAGCAAGAAAAGCAAGAAGAAAGCGAAACACTCTTCTCAATCGATGATGTAAAACTTTATTTGCAATCTATAACTCATATTTTGTGTAATTCATAACTACTCATATGGTCATGGCCAATATTTTATGTATGACTAATTAATATTGTGTTGGTCAATATTTTGTGTATGTATATATAACTCATATCTTCATGTTTTTACATAACTCATGCATATTTCTTTATTATTATCTTTAAAAGATAAGAATATAAATATAATAGAAAAGGCCAGGAATTAATAGAAACATAAAGAAATAAAGAAAATAAATAAAGAAAATAAATAAAGAAAAACAAAAGACAAAGGGTGGGAATTGCATGATTTGGCCAAGTCCCAGTATACCCGGAGTAGACATTGCCGGGCGCACCAGGGCTATGGTTCGCCGGGGGTAAACTTGTCCCCGGTGAACAATAGCCCTGGTGCGCCGGCAGTAATACTACTCCGGGTATACCTGGGACTTAACCGCGCGATCTCTCTTCCTCTCTTCCTCACATCATTCTTCCCCGTACCGACGACGACGACCACCCGCCAGCGCCGCCACCCGCCGTTCTGCACCAGCCTCTGTCCACCACCATCCACCTCCACCAGCCCCCCACCACCTGCCTCCGCTGTCGAGGAGGAGCCGCCGCCGCCGGAGGAGGAGCCGCCGCCGCTGTCGGATCAGGTCGAGGAGGAGCCGCCGCCGCTGTCGGATCCACCGCCGCCGTCGGATCCGCCGCCGCCGCCCGCCACAGAGAGAGGAGGAGCAGGAGCAGGAGACCCGTACCTGCCGCTAGCCGCCGCCGTCGACCCCTCGTTGGTAGTCGTAGGTCCACCCCCTCGCCCCCAATCCCCCTCCGCCCCCAATCCCCCTCTACCTCTGTGATTTCATTCATCTAATGAGAAAGCAGAATATCACCCCTTTTCCATTAATTCATGGTACTGTTCTTGTGTTCACAATACATCATATATGCAAATGCTACTGAAAATGTTGTTTGGTCACTCTTATTGCTGTGTGATTTGGTACTACTAAGATATGCTTGGTACTACTAAGTAGGCTAGGAGAAGGATTATAGCATATTCATGTTAAAGAATTAAATAAATGTAATAGCAGGTGAAAGAGTCAATTTTGAAGTTCAAATTTGAAGAATTAAGCACATCATTGTCTATATGAGTTAAGTACTTAGGTTGATTAGTTAGTTTTACTCAATGTTAGGCCTTTTCTACAGCAAAATTGATGATTTAGGCTTTTTCAATGTTAGGGTTCATACAGAATGAACAAACAGCAATCAGGCTTTTCCAATACCAACCATCATACTGACCAATAGCACTAAAATCATCAATTTGAAATTTTCTAGTTTGAAATTAAATGATGAAATACAGTAGCAAATGATGAAATGCAGTAGCAAATGATAAAATGCACTCATATTCTTTTCTTTTGCCTCTCTGGTTAGATGAAATGCAGCTAGCTAGGTTCATGTTTCTTAGGTATGTTCATAATAATATGATGGTTCTCTAGTTAAAATAATTTAGTAGGTTTAGTTAATAAAAATTGCTAGCAGTACATGGTCCATTTAAATGAAATAAACACTAGTTGGCAAAGAGTAAAAATGCTACTACGGTTTAGCTACTGGTTTAAAATTAAAATGTTGCTTAGTTCATGTTGCTTAGGTATATAACCTTTCTTGAGTTAAGCTCTTACTCTTAGGACTCCATGGTTCTGTTGATTGCATGGAATGAACTGCTAATTATTCTTAGTTTTATTTGATAAAAAAATGTTGTAGCTACTGGTTTAGTGTAGGTTTCATTCTCTGGTTCATTTAAAAAATGGTGAAATGAGCACTTTAGTGTTTAATTCATTCTCTGGTTCATTTAAAACAAAATGAAAATGATGGTTATGGTGAAATGCTACTGTGAAAAAACCTCATGCTCATGCTCATGCTACTGTCAAATTATGTTAGCAATAAAAATAAAATGCTTTAATAAAATGCTTTAATAAAATGCTTTATATACTAAGTGCTGTTGAAAAAAGAAATTGAGTTGGGGTTTTTTATTATAGTGTAAATGAAATGGAAATGCTACTGGTTCATTTAAAATAGTTCTCTGGTTTAGTTCACTATTGCTACTTCACTGTTTAAAATGGAAATGGAAATGAAATGAATGCTCATGTTCATGCTCACTGGTTGCAAATAAAGATTTTGAAATGGTTTTGAAATGCTACTGCTCATGCTCATGCTCACTGCCAAAAAAGAATGCTCTCTGGTTTTGCTCTCTGGTTTGCTAAAATGACACATGTGAGCTTCTCTGGTTCATTTAAAAGAAAATGAAAATTGGTGCTATGTTCCTTATCTGGTTCATTTAAAACAAAATGAAAATGAAAATGGCACTGTTTTAATTATGTAGCCAGAGAGTAGCATGGTGTTGATGTACAAGCTCTGTTTGGCACTGTTTGTTGGAGAAGACACATGTATCATATATGTGAATTGCAAATGAGAAAAAGAATAGATGCTGTCAAGTGTTCACAAATGAGAAATGACACATGTTGTTGCTATGAAGTAAAATGATGCAAAGAGGGTTTAAATGATATAGCAATCAAGTTGAAAATGAACTTTATATATGTTGGTTTAGTTGGTTTAGATGAAATGCAAGTGAAGTAGCTAGCTACTTTTATGCTACTTTACGCTACTAGTTCATTTAATTGGGGTTTTAATTTAATTAAATGCCTAATGAAATGGAAGTGCTACTGCTATTCTGGATAATCTTGTTGGCAGAGCTCAACTTCTGGATAAAAGAAAATGATTTTGTTCTCTGGTTTGAAATTTAGTTCATTTAGGTCAGATGCTTTTACTGCTACTGCTACTGTTCTTGAGAAAAAATGGTCATGCTTTGGGAAGATTAGCACAGAGTGACTTCCAGGGAATAAGCTGGAGAGCCAAGGCTGTATTTCGTTGTAATTAAGCAGTAATGCTGCCAGGGATGCCAGGGATGTAAAATGCTCACTATACTGGTTGTAGTACATGCAATGCTGCTGCTACTATTGTTTCTGCTACTATTGTTGCTGCCTGCTGCTACTATTGTTGCTGCTACATTTTGAGTTATGTAACTTGAGAGTTAAGATGTTTCTGCTACTATTGTTGCTGCTACATTTTGAGTTATGTAATTGGAGAAAATTCCTATATGTGAATTGCATTTCTGTTACAGGGATTGAGTTGCTATTGAGTACCGGAATGTCGATTCATTTCCGTTCCGGCAATTCTAGCACTCGGCATGACCAATTTTTAGCAAAGGTCATGCCGAATTTTTCCGTGAATTCTAACTCTTTTTCATCTTCTATTAGTGCAAGCCACCATGTCGTCTCAAGAAGAGTTAGAGGAGCACTACAATAGGCACTTCTTTAGGACGGAGGAGGATGCCGAGGCCGCTGGTGTTGGCGGCGACGAGGACCATGAGATGGAGGATGCCGCTGGGGGTAGTGCCGACGAGCCGAGCGGCAACGAGGCAAGCGCCGCCGCCGGGGGTAGTACCTACGAGCCTAGCGGCGATGAGGCAACCGGCGACGATCCTAGCGGCGCCGCTGGGAGTAGTGGCACCGGGACAAGTGGAGCCAAGAGGCCGCGGAAGGCAAGGCGCCAAAACACGGTCGGCACCGGCAGAGACACAGTCACAGAGGTGGACCCCGCCAGTGGTTTGCCGGTGGAGCCTAAGGATGTTGCCAAGGGGTACGGCAACCATCCGGCATGTATCCTCCGAGAGGTCGTCACTCTCAACGAGACGGACCTCTGAGCTGAGAGCAAAGTGCCTTTGCGAGCCCAGCTCATTGCGAGGTTGCACGCACGATACAAGTTCCTAGGCGACTACGCCTCCAGCCATCAAACCAACAACATTGTGAACTCACAAGCCCTCCCGAAGTTCACCAAACACCTCAGCAGCTATAAGTACATGGTGCGGAAGCTGATTGCCGAGGGCAAAGGTTTCGAAGAGGTCCACTCCGCCTTTCCGCATGTCACCCAGCGGACTTTGATGCTTTTGTGGCCAATGAAGAGCTACAAGCAACCAAGAATCGCAAGTTGTGGGGGAAGGAAATGCGGGAGCTTAACATCGGCAACCACAACCTTGGGAGCCGTGGGTACGAGGGAAAGGAGCCCTATTGGGCGAAGGAGGACGAGGCGTATGTAAATGCCGGCATTGAGAACCCCTGGCTCAAGTACAAGGACCCGCTTGAAAGAAGATTCATCAGTCCCGGTACCATAAGAAGAAACTAACCGGGGAACTTGTCACGGACCCGAAGGTCGTAACCGACATAATTTGGTTCACGAATGACCAGAAGGTCCTGGCGTTGGAGAAAAACTGGTAAGCAATTTACCGGTTTTATTAGATCAAGTATCGTTCATATAATAGTAGCAACATTTCTAAATGGTTCACGTTTCTTCCGCAGAAGAAGAAAGACAAAGACTTTCTCAAGGCTCCCAAGGTGACGAAGGCTCCTCGTCCCAAAGGCGTCGACGGGCAGGGTAGCTCGGGACAAGCCTCTCGTACGGGCGCTAAACATCGTTAATGAGCATTCACCGACGAGAAGGCCGCATAGAGGCCGTGGTGGCTGGCGCCTGCACAAAGCTACAAGCATGGTCACTATGGCTTGTCGTCTGCGGCCGATAAAAATGCGCGTAATGAGAGGAAGCAGCGGGAGGCGGAGGAAATGAGGGAGTCAATCCTAGCCCAAGTCCAAGCTGGTTTGGTACCGCAACTGGTACCGCAACTCAAAGCTACACTCGTACCTGAAGTCAAAGCTGAAGTCGCCGCGGGAGTCCAAGCAGATTTCAACGCTCTACAAGCGTGGTCTGGGGGTGGCAAACAAGGCCCCCCCCGAAAATGCAAGTGGTTAGCTTCAACGGCAGCAACTGATGGTGCCGCCGTCCGCCGGCAATGACAATGTTATAATGGAGACGCCTCCGGCCGCCGGCAATGTCGCGGGTGCTAGGGATTCACCGTCCATGCCGGAATCAGCCCCTCCGTCACTTGCACGCCCGCCGCCGCATGTGCTGGCCCGTCGACATTAGCCGAGCTCAACGCCCTCACGGTAATTAACTAATGTGTACATCAAGTTAATATATTAGTTTCGTCATCCTTGCCCTCTCTCTAACGCCATACACATGTTCTCGCAGGCGCTCTCGACGCCATGCACCTTTTTGATGAGAGTAAACGACGAACTCAAAGACGTCGCGAGGGGGTCCATCATTCGGCCCCTGGATAAGAAGTGGCACACACGAGATATGGCGGATGACGTTTACCGGGTTGAAGTGGATCGGGCGTTACCGGGCTATGAGGATTTGTTTCCTCCTAATCAACCGCATGGTGCCGATGACGATAGCCCGTTGCATCTGGCCTCACCGAAGGGTTGGGTACTGCAATGGCCGAAGACCCTAATTCGGATCAACACCTACTCGGGGTCGACGGCAAGCAAAGACAAGCACCTTGCGGCGCCACATGTCGCCGTCCCTCCACGACAGCCAGCGGCGCCCGTGGTCATCGCCCCACCAGAACGGCCAGCCGCGCCAGCAGGTCGGGCCGCCCCACCACAACAGCCACTGCGCCAGAGGCCGAGGAATACGAACGTGACAACTTCCAATGGGATATTCCTACGTCTTCACAAGTTGTCCATGAGGATGCGCCGGGCTTGAAATATGTGTGCTCCAAGAAGTCGTTTCGATTCTCAAGAAACGGCCGAGGAGGAAAATCGAGAGGAGGTCCCGACCGCCGCCGTCAAAAATATGTTGAGCCCAAACACACTCCGTGCTACGGCCACTACGGCGATGGAGGGTCCATCAAGACAACCCAAGAAGAGGAAGAGGCAAAATAAGAAGGACACCCAAGACAACAAGCGGCGGCGGCCAAATCCAAGGACAAGGTCCCACTCCTTGACAAGTTGCCAAACAATTGGTGACCTCTCGCATCACTTGGGTCAACCGATGCTGCCGGAGCATGTCGTGAAGAAACTCACCCCGGATATGAGGAGCTTGCATGAGACTGTCTTGCATGTGGAGAACCTTCTTCTCAAATCAAAAGATCCTGGTTACCCTCTCTTCGTGGCGAAGGTGCCAACTGGCATGAACTTCGTCGAGAAGTACCCCGCGGACTTGTGCTTCATCCGGTTCAACGACATCTTCAGCATCTATCGCATGCAAGCGCTCCACTTTAGTGTGGTTCGCCTAGTTGCTCTTAGCTTGTCTTCCCAGATTGTTAAGGAGGGGACGCCGACCATCGCGATAATGGACCCCTTCTATATGCGGGAGAGCATCATCTCGCAACCCCGGGGATCGCGCGATTGCCACCCAAAGAGGTCGAGGATTTCATGCTGGCGAACATTAAGAAGGGTGCCATTCTCATCCCTTACTTCCCCGAGTAAGTAATCACTCATTCTATCCTATATCTCCATTTGCATTTCCAAAGGTTAATCCGTGTGTTTTCCGCAGAGACAAGTTCTGCACCCTCATCGTCGTGCACCCGCAACACTCGCATGCAGTCTATCTCGACTCGGGTAGGGACCGCAAGAAAGACTACTCCCACATCAGGGCCCTTCTCAATGATGCTCTCACCGGCTTCGCCAACAAGGCAGGCCCCCTCAAAGTAGAGAGAAAATCCCGAGGAGGCTTGGTCTTAACCCACACAACCAACTTCCCCTGCCTCAGGCAGTCGACGCCCGACAATGGGATGGACGCGTGGTACGCCATCCTTCGGATGCAGGAGTACATAAAGTACGCAGATGACATGTTGCTGCCAGAGAATCTCAGAAACAGGTTTGCAAACATGGCGGATGTCCCTGATAGAGAGATTAGAAAGAACTGGGGTCGCATCCAGCAGTTCATTTGCACGATAATCATGCAGGATGTCAACAATAGGTCTGGCGAGTTCTTCTACGGCTATGGTCTACCACCTAATGACGAGATAGACCTCCGCTTGGAGATGTCGCGTGATGAGAGGCCGTTCAACTCGCTTGAGGGCTGCCGTCCATTCCCCCCTAGGCGTACAACCCGATCCTACGACGGGAACACTTGCTAAAGCTTGAACGATATGTCCTTGAACTTCCGTACTGTAATAATTGCTATATATTCCCATAGAATCGACTAGTTGCTTTTATTTTATGAATGTGCATGTGAACATGTGTATGTAGTTTCATTTACTTTGCTATATATTTCAAGATTATGGCATACATAGCTTAATAATTATTTGCATTTACTCGACCACTACTTGCCTCGTATTTGGAGTTCGCCGATGATTAGAATGTTCGGTCAATCGTACACTCGGGGGTGGAGCCAGTGAGCCACAAGTATCAATCTATTGTGCATCCTACCTAGCCTCACTGACTCCATCCCTGGATGTTAATATTTGTTTCGACCGACAAAGTATTGAGGCACGCTATTTAATTCGTACTACTTGTCTTCTATTTGAGTTCGCACTTCTTAATTGCATTGGCCGATGATTAAAATGTTCGGTCACTTGTACACTCCGGTGGGGCCATGAGGCTTGGTGTGATGGCCACAAATATCAATCTATTGTGCATCCTACCTAGCCTCACCGACCCCATCCCTGTATGTTATTATTTATTTCGACCAACAAAGTATGAGGCACATGCTATTTAGTTCATACTACTTGTCTCTTATTTGAGTTGGCACTTGTTCATTGCATTGGTACTAACGTTTTACTTGTCTTGTGAATGGAGATGCCGACGACATATGTCGTGTACAAGGAGGGTTCCCGGAGTCTACGACGATCGGGAGGACTCGCCGGAGACAGGTGCACCGCTTCAGCGGCTCCAGCTACAAGGGATACCCCACTAGGGTGGAGGCGGAAGGAAGATACGCCCGTTATCTAGCGGGAGAGATGAGGGACATGAGGAGGAACCGGATGAAGACCATGGCCTTCGTGATGATGGTCATGACCATGTTGGTCATGTTCTATGTGATTCTAGTTTAGGTTAGGACCTACATTGTGAGGTGTATGACGATACTTGTGACGACTATATACCAAGACTTCTAACTTTGTGAAACTTCGTCGTTCGGTGTTGCATATGCACATGTGTTGTATGAATCAACACATTCCGAAACGAGACTTGCGTATTTGTGTACTGATACCGAAATGAAACTTGGCTCTCTATGTGCTTCTCATATTGCATGTAATACTGTATAAATATGAACTGCGTTGTAAATATATACTGCTGTCAAATATGTATTGTAATATGCTGGAAAAAAGAATTTTTGAATTAATTGCCGGCGCACCTAAATGACATACGCCGGCGCACGTGGCATGCGCCGCTGCTGGAAGCACATCGCCGGCGCACCTGATTGTGCGCCGGTGGAATATATCTTTGCCGGCGAAGCTTGGGTGGTGCGCTGCAGAAGCTGACATATCGCCGCGCACTACCCGGTGCGCCGGCAAAGTCCATTTATCACCGGCGCGTTCGCGACCGGCGGGCTCGTGGTGCGCCGGCAATGGGCGTTTTAGGTGCGCCGGCAATGGGCCTTTCCCTAGTAGTGAACCATGCTTTCATGGGGAACACTTTCGACATTGCACTTATATTTAGTTGATGTCATGTTCTTTTGTTTATGGATGCCTAGCGGTGCGAAATAAAATGGAAACTTGTAAGTCCATGGAGTTTGTATATGAGTTAGGGAAACGCTT
This sequence comes from Lolium perenne, assembly GCF_019359855.2. Classification (NCBI taxonomy): domain Eukaryota; kingdom Viridiplantae; phylum Streptophyta; class Magnoliopsida; order Poales; family Poaceae; genus Lolium; species Lolium perenne. Next base: position 286,234 of record NW_027248997.1, read on the forward strand.
GGGCCGCTAATTGATACGTCCCAAACGTATCTATAATTTTTGATGCTCCATGCTTGTTTTGTTACAATTCTTATATGTTTTATGTGCACTTTTCCACATTTTTTAGCATTTTCTGGAACTAACCTATTAACGCAGTGCCGCAGTTGCCGCTCCTCGTTTTCTCGCTGCTTTTGTGTTTCGTAAAAGTTGTACATGAAAGTTTCTCGGAATTGGACGAAACAAAAAACCCGTAGTCTTATTTTTCTCGGGGACGAAGACGGAGCCAAAGGACACGCGCAGAGAGCTTCCACGGGCAGTACATAGGGCAGGCGCGGCCCCACCCTTGGCCGCGCCTAGCCCATGTACTGCCGCCTCGTGCACCCCCTCGCGTCGCCTCTTTGCCTATAAGACCCCTCTGACCTAAAAAATCTGAAACGAATCACCTCCGTCCACGAAAAGTTCCGTAGCCGCCGTCATCACCGAAACCAAGTTTCGGGGGATAGAAGTCTCTGTTCCGACACCCTTCCAGGACGGAGAAGTGCCCCCGGAGCCATCGCCATCGACTCCACCGCCTCCACTTCGACTCCATGATGGTTTGTGAGTAGTTCCCGCAAGCACTATGGGTTCTTGGCTATAGCTAGATGGTACTCTCTCCCATGTGCTTCAATACAATGATCTCATGAGCTGCCTTACATGATTGAGATCCATATGATGTAATCGGTGTTGTGTTTGTTGGGATCCGATGGATTGATCATTATGTTCAGTATATCTTATAAGTTTGTGAAATATTTGTTGCTGCAATATTGTTATGTTTAATGCTTGTCACTAGTGCATGAGTGGCATGATCTTAGATCTAGGCTCTATAATTGTTGCTTAGATTGTATCTACAAATTGTATTCACATGTCTTTGTCCGGAACCCGAGGCCCCAAAGTGATCTCGAATTGGGATAACCGGAGGGGATGGCTTTGATGTGAGGATCACATGTTTCACCAAGTGTTAATGCTTTGCTCCTGTGCTGTATTAAAAGGAGTACCTTAATTACCAGTAGTTTACCTCGAGGTCCCGCTGCAAACGGGCTGGTAGGACAAAAGATGTTATGCAAGTTTCTCATTGCGAGCATGTATGACTATATATGGAAAACATGCCTACGATATTAATAGACTGGATATTTTGTCTTAATGCTAAATTCAATTTTGTCAATTGGCCAGCTGTAATTTGTTCACTCAACATTTGTTATTTAGAGAGTTATTTCATCATTGCTTTTCAATCAACTGAGCGCTGGGATATTTTCCAATGGCGTTGCCTCTGTGTTACTGCTACTGCTGTGTTACTATTGCTCTCATATTATAGCTGCATCACATTTCCCTGTCAACACGCCATCACAGTAGTACCAACTATTTTCTGGCGCCGCATCATATTACCACTGCTTTCACATCACCATGTTGCTAGTGCTTTTCCAGGTGCAGCTGAATTGACACTTCCGCTGTCAAGGCTTATAAGTATTCTTTGGCTCCCCTTGTGTGGAATCAACAAATTTGGGTTTTACTTCCCTCAAGACTGCTTCGATCCCCTATACTTGTGGGTCATCACTAATCTAAGCCATGTATCATTCATGGTGGAAATTTATAGCTAAGCCATAGTGAGCACTCTATGAAGCATTTGCAATAAAAAATTATACTCATAGTAAATAAAAAATTACCGAGATGCTAACTGTCTGTTTGTCTTGTCATTTTGGCATGGGATTGCTCTTACAAGAGTACCTCCATATCATCGGGCAAGAGGTACCCCGTTGGCGGTTCTCAATGATACATGTATACTTACAATGACAAGAACTTATTTTGGACCTAAGTTGAGAAGCATGAGGTTTAGGTACTCGCATTCAAGGGGCATGAGATTTTCAACTTGTGATTTGCAAGCATATAGCTCATATTTGACTCACATTAACTTTAACCATTCAAGATGCTTATGATAGAGGCAATGAGAGCTCAAAGCTAATAAGTACCATACTTTTTGGAAGGTTTATAAAACTTGTTTATCTTGCTTACTCGCAAAGAGTCTTTCTTTTATTTTTATGTTGAGTCTTCATCTTCTGCTTTATGCACCGACTAATAGAGCATAGTTGTCATTCTTAGTGCAATGTGCATAGTCCCAAAATTATTATTGATTGATTCATGATTATGCAATTGCTTGTTCTTAAATTACTTGTATCTAGTCACCCTCTCGAACTTTGAAGGTGTCCTAGCATTTATGTTTTGCTACTTCATAAAGGACATGTTGAGTACCACTTTGCTATGTTTTATCTATGCTCACAAACAAACAAACAGTTGCTTTCAATGCACATAAGTAAAATCCACTTGAATAGCATAACGACATCTAGATTACAAAGCTCATGGTCACATAAAGATCACACCATGGGAGAGAGAGATAAACCACATAGCTACCGGTAGAGCCCTCAGCCCCGGGGGAGAACTACCCACTCCTCATCATAGGAGTCAGCAACGGCGATGGAGATGGTGGTGGAGTCAACGGAGATGGCTCCGGGGAAATTCCCTGTCTCCGACAACAGCAGCCGGAACAGAGACTTATGTCCCCGGATCTTGTCTCCGTCCACGAAAATTTACGTAGCTCGCCGCCATCGCACAAGATCCGGGGGACATAAGTCTCTGTTCCTACTCGCCCTCGAGTAGGTAAATGATAAAAAAAAAATTCTTAAGTGACATGGTACTAACATAATCTTGATCATACTATTGTAAAGCATATGAGATTAATGAAGTGATTCGAAGCAATGGTAAAGACAATGACTAAACAACTGAATCATATAGCAAAGACTTTTCATGAATAGTACTTTCAAGACAAGCATCAATAAGACCTGCATAATAGTTAACTCATAAAGCAATAGATTCTTAATAGAAGGTTTTGAAGCAACACAAAGGAAGATATAAGTTTCAGCAGTTGCTTTCAACTTTCAACATGTATATCTCATGGATAATTTTCAATACAAAGTAATATGACGAGTGCAAATAAGCAAGTATGTAGGAATCAATGCACACGGTTGACACAAGTGTTTGCTTCTAAGATTGAAAAAAGTAGGTAGACTGACTCAACATAAAGTAAAACAAAGGCCCTTCGCAGAGGGAAGCAGGGATTACTCTTTGTTCTAGAGCTTTTTATTTTGAAAACATAGAAACAATTTTGTCAACGGTAGTAATAATTCATATGTGTTATGCATAAGACATCTTATAAGTTGCAAGCCTCATGCATCGAATACCAATAGTGCTCGCACCTTGTCCTAATTAGCTTGGATTTCCATGGATTATCATTGCATTACATATGTTTCAACCAAGTGTCACAAAGGGGTACCTCTATGCCGCCTGTACAAAGGTCCAAGGAGATAGATCGCATTTGATTTCTTGTTTTTGATAGATCTCAACACGAGGACATCCATACCGGGACAACATAGACAACAGATAATGGACTCCTCTTTAATGCATAAGCATTCAACAACATATTATATTTTCATAAGAGATTGAGGATTAATGTCCAAACTGAAACTTACACCATGATAGATGGCTTTGGTTGGCGGCCCAATGTTCTTCTCTAACAATACGCATACTCAAACCATTTAATCATGACAAATCACCCTTACTTCAGACAAGACGAACATGCATAGCAACTCACATGATATTCAACAAAAGTGTGGTAGTTGATGGCGTCCCGTAAACATGGTTACCGCTCAACAAGCAACTTATAAGAAATAAGATACATAAGCGACATATTCTTTACCACAATAGTTTTTTAGGCTACTTTCCCATGAGCTATGTGTTGGAGATATGCCCAAGAGGCAATAATAAATGGTTATTATAATATATCTTTGTGTTTATGATAATGTTTACATACCATGCTATAATTGTATTAACCGAAACATTAATACATGTGTGTTATGTGAACAACAAGGAGTCCCTAGTAAACCTCTTGTATAACTAGCTTGTTGATTAATAGATGATCATGGTTTCGTGATCATGAACATTGGATGTTATTAATAACAAGGTTATGTCATTATATGAATGATGTAATGGACACACCCAATTAAGCGTAGCATAAGATCATGTCATTAAGTTATTTGCTATAAGCTTTCGATACATAGTTACCTAGTCCTTTCGAGGTACCTAAAGGTACTTTGATTACATCAAACGCCACTGCGTAAATGGGTGGTTATAAAGGTGGGATTAAATATCCGGAAAGTATGAGTTGAGGCATATGGATCAACAAAGGGGATTTGTCCATCCCGATGACGGATAGATATACTCTGGGCCCTCTCGGTGGAATGTCGTCTAATGTCTTGCAAGCATATGAATAAGTTCATAAGAGACCACATACCACGGTATGAGTAAAGAGTACTTGTCAGGAGACGAGGTTGAACAAGGTATAGAGTGATACCGATGATCAAACCTCGGACAAGTAAAATATCGCGCGACAAAGGGAATTGGTATCGTATGTGAATGGTTCATTCGATCACAAAATCATCGCTGAATATGTGGGAGCCATTATGGATCTCCAGATCCCGCTATTGGTTATTGGTCGGAGAGAAGTCTCAACCATGTCTACATAGTTCGCGAACCGTAGGGTGACACACTTAAGGTTTGATGTCGTTTAAGTAGATATGGAATTTGGAATGGAGTTCGAAGTTTTGTTCGGAGTCTCGGATGGGATCCAGGACATCACGAGGAGTTCCGGAATGGTTCGGAGAATAAGATTCATATATAGGAAGTCATTTTCTAGGTTTGAAAATGATCCGGTATTTTCTCTGGAATGTTCTAGAAGGTTCTAGAAGAGTCCGGAAGAAATAAGGATGGAAGGTGGAGTCCCATAGGGACTCCACCCACCTTGGCGGCCAGCCTAAGGGAGGAGGAGTCCCAAGTGGACTCCTCCCCATGGTGGCCGGCCACCCCACCAAGGAAAGGGGGGAGTCCCACTCCCCCTAGGTTTGGTCACATGGAAGGTTTATGTTGGGGTCTTATTCGGAGACTTTGACCTAAACCTTGGGGCTTCCACCTATATAAAGAGGGGAGGAGATGGGCTGGCCGGCCACATCAACTCCACCATGGCCGCACCCCCTCAGGGCTGCCCTAGCTGGCGCCCCCTCTCCCAAACCCTAGCGGTTCCCTCCTACCTCTCTCTCCCACATAGCTTAGGCGAAGCTCTGTCGGAGATCTCCACCACCACCGCCACCACGCCGTCGTGCTGCCGGGATTCCGAGGAGGATCTACTACTTCCGCTGCCCGCCTGAACGGGAGAAGGACGTCGTCTTCATCAACACCGAACGTGTGACCGAGTACGGAGGTGCTGCCCGATCGTGGCACCGTGATCAAGATCTTCTACACGCTTTTGCAAGCGGCAAGTGATCGTCTACCACAGCAACAAGAGCCTACTCTTGTAGGCTTTGGAAATCTTCAAGGGTGAGTTTCGATCATCCCCTCGTTGCTCCCGTCTTCTAGATTGCATCTTGGCTTGGATTGCATTCTCGCGGTAGGAATTTTTTTGTTTTCTATGCAACGAATCCCTACAGTGGTATCAGAGCCAGGTTCATGCTTAGATGGTTGCACGAGTAGAACACAATTGTTTTTGTGGGCGTTGATGCTTATGTTGTCTTTAGTTCGAGTACTTTGCATCTTTGTGGCATGGTGGGATGAAGCGGTTTCCTGCTAACTTTACATGACCGCGTTCATGAGACTTGCTCCACGTTCGACATGCAACTAGTATTGCATAAGTGGCTTTGCGGGTGTCTGTCTCTCCCACCATAGTGAAGATTCAGTTTACTCTTTCTATTGACAACACTAGTATCACCGTTGTGGTTCATGTTCGTAGCTAGATTGGATCTTACTCGAAAACCCTAAACCACGTAAAATATGCAAACCAAATTAGAGACGTCTAACTTGTTTTTGCAGGGTTTGGTGATGTGATATGGCCATTATGTGATGATGAATATGTATGAGATGATCATTATTGTATTGTGGCAACCGGCAGGAGCCTTATGGTTGTCTTTAAATTTCATGTTGAGTAGTATTTCAAAGTAGTTGTAATAGTTTCTACATGAGGTGAAAAACCATGAGGACGGCGCCATGGACCTTGATGCTACGCCGACGACGATGGAGATCATGCCCGTTGATGATGGAGATCATGTCTGTGCTTTGGAGATGAAGATCGAAGGCGCAAAGACTAAAGGGCCATATCATATCACATATGAATTGTATGTGATGTTAATCCTTTATGCATCTTATTTTGCTTAGAACGCGACGGTAGCATTATAAGATGATCCCTCACATTAATATCAAGATAATAAAGTGTTCTCCCCTCGTATGCACCGTTGCACAGTTCGTTGTTTCGAAGCATCTCGTGATGATCGGATGTGATAGATTCAACGTTCACATACAACGGGTGTAAGCCATGTTGCACACGCGGAATACTTGGGTTTGCTTGACGAGCCTAGCATGTACAGACATGGCCTCGGGACAACAGAAACCGAAAGGTTGAACACGAGTCATATGGATGATATGATCAACATGTTGATGTTCACCATTGAAGCTACATCATCTCACGTGATGATCGGTTTTGGTGTAGTGGATTTGGATCGTGTACCACTTAACAACTATGAGGTATGTTGTATTAAGTGGGAGTTCATTAGTAATTAGATTAAAACATGAACTAATTATCATGAACATAGTCTGAGTAGTATTTTGAATTAATTTTGTAGTATTGGCATCCGTTTTCTACCATGCGCTAGTCTTATAATTGAGATAGAAATAATGTTAATATCTGATAAGAAACTTTACGGACTGGTACCGTATTGTTAAAGAATCAAGAAATGATTAAGTCCTATTGCAAACTTTTAGTAAACCTCACATTTGTTGATTCAAAGAGCCATGGTTTCAATTAGTACCTAAAGTTATCTTGTCTCCGTGAAACTTAAAGTTCAAATCTGTTTGAAAAGTAAGGAGCTGAAAATTTAGTTTTCAGAAATAATCATGGTATGAGATATATGTGATATCTAAGACCTTATTGCAAGATAATAGAATAGAATTTGGTGAGACTACATAAACTCATAAGTTTTATGGGAATGTATGAAGGTTGAAGACGCCAGGCGTCCCAATCCTCCAATTATTGGGGCACTAATGATATTCGCATATCCATGAAGTAATCATCCTTAGTATGCACCGTTGCTAAGACTCGTCGCTTCAAGCATCACGTGATGATCGGGTGTTATAGATTCTACGTGTGCATACAATGGGTGCAAGCCAGATTTGCACATGCGAATACTAAGGTTATACTTTACGAGCCTAGCATGTACAGACATGATCTCGAAAAGTCGTCATGATATGATGGATAAAATTATGAGTGAAATTGTTCATCATATTAATAGGTTACTAATAGTGAAATCCGGAACACTTGTCATATGATGATCAACTTCAAAGTAAGAACCTCAAGGTTATTGGTATTTGACCAACAAACCTAGAAGTTATTGATGTTGAAGTGTTTTTCTGAATAATGAGGAAAGCTAAAAGAGAAACTACAAAAGTTTATTGGCAGAAAGAAAGAAAAGACTAGAAAGTCTAGCTCAGGTGTATATAAATGATATACATGTTATGGATGTATTCCTTGTTTGGTCACATAATGAAATTCTTGGGTATTTGTACCAAAGTTGGTTGGTATGAGATGTCATACAAAACAACGCAATACAAGAATACAATGGCCTAAGTGACTGACAAGGAATATGATAGGAATGCACGTCTGAAACAAAAATAAAGTGTTATTATGTTCGTCATTGGCATTCTATCTAGCCCTTAGAATTTATAATAAAGAACTTAATAATTGTTATTTTGCTCTGGTCAAATAAAAACAATGAGTTGTTCAAATTATGACATTACTCCATGTACGATGGATAAGTTATTATAAATCTTAATTGTGAAACACACACACATAATACTGGCGCTAAAATGCCATAAGGCAATGATTTGAATTCCACTTATTTGTGGAACCGCCATTTAGGTCATGTTAGAAAGGAACGCATGAAGGAACTCCATGCAAATGGATTTTTGGAGTCATTTGATTTTTGAATCATTTGGCGCTTGCAAATCTTTTCTAAAGAGAATGACTAAAATACCGTTCATAGGCCAAGAGTTGAACGGGCAACTAACTTAGTGAAAACGTACATGATGATATATGTGGTTCACTGGGCATAGTATTGTGCGGGAGATTCTTCTACTTCATGAAAACTTCCAACAATGAATTGAGTATATATATGTGGATATATTCGATAAGGAAGAAGTTTGAAACATTTGAATAGATTAAAATAAATTTCAACATGAAGTGGAAATCATCGTAATAGAAAAGTCAAATATCTATGATTGGATCATAGTGGAAATATTTGAATTACGAGTTTTAGCGAACATCTAAGAGAGTTATGAAGTTGTTCTACAACTCACGTTTCTTGGAGTATCATAGTGATGATGAAGTATCCGAAAGACGTATCCAAACCTTGTTGGATTAATGATGAGATAAAATGATGCCATTATATTTTTGTGGATTATGCTTTAGTGACTACCGCTTTTACTCTAAATAAAGCATCATCATGATCCGTTGAAATGACACCATACAAAAGGTTATGGCATGGGTATAAACCCTAATAGTCCTTTCTTTAAATTTTGGTCTAAAAGTTTACAACCAAAATCGGATGAATGTCTTTGTTGGTTATCCCAAAGAATTGATTGGGAATTCTATCCACTATGAAGTAAACAACAAAAAGTGTTTGTTAATGTTACTTGCTTATTTCCAAGAAATTGTTTTCTAGCGAAGTATTTGAGTGGGAGGACAATAGAACTTGATAAGGTTTATGAACCCGAGCATAATGATCGTAGTAGCGCAGCATCGGAAATTGGTTCCTAAGCGGCCACGACGATCATGGCTCCCATGACTACAAAGTGTTTTAGCCATGGAGATCGAAGTACATATTGAACCTTGTAGGTATGGTTTACTTTGTGATCAAATAAATGATTTGTGGACAAAGGATTGATTTTGAACAATGATAAACCAACTACAAACAAAGAAGTTATGATGGGCCCTGACTCCGTTAAAATGGCAATACGCCATGAAATCCAAGATAGATGATTTTTTTTTTGAAAGTAAATGGATCTATAAAATTGATGGACTTGGATGAAATATCCTTGAAGAAGCTTGACTTGTCGAAAAGTTGTTTACGACAAAGTTCAAAGAGTTGACTACGACAAGATTAGATCTTCCGTAGCAATGCTTATAGTCTATATGGATTATTCTAGTAATCACTACATATTTCTTTTATGAGATATGTTAGTAGGATGGCAAAATACATTACTTATCAGAAGTGTGTATTAAAGGTGTATACAAGATACAACCATGAGTTTTGCTGATCCGTGGAATACTAGATAGATATACAAACTTCAATTTGGTGAAGTGAGTATCGCGGAGTTGGAATCTTCACCGGATGAAATAATCAAATAGTTTTTGATTTCATCAGAGATGATGAAGAGGCTTGCATTTGCAAGAAATTAAGTGGGAGCGCTGAGACATATTTATAATACTTATGTAGATGACATATAGTTGGTTATAAATGATGTAATTACACTTGATTAAAAGGTTTGATTGAGAAATTAACTTCAATGAAAGGGTATGGACTGAAACAAATTTTGTGTCAAGATCTATGAAGATAGATTGAAACACATAATATGTTTAAGTCAAAGTACATAAGAATGGATATTGAAATAGTTCAATATAGAAATATTAAGAAAATGTTCTTGTCATGTGAAGTTTTAAACAAGACTTAAGTGTATCTGACACTCGATGAGTAAAAACACATGAGTGATTTTAGATCACGAAGAATATGTACAAAATCAGATGTCCTGTGCTCTAAAGAGTTAGAGCATATACCAGAATGATTCATGTGATGATCATTGAAAAACAGTAAAGAATATTCTTGAGTACTTAAGAAGAACCAAGGATATATATATAGTTTTGTATGGAGAAATGACAAACAAATCACTGTAAGGTGTTGCACCGATATTTGTTTTGTCACATATGAAAATAAAATTTCAATCTCAAATTAGACTAAGTGTTGTTTAAAAGGTAGCACAATGAGATAGAAGTTGTCTATGTTAGATTTAGATGAGTTCTAAATGTTGTGACGGATTCTAAAAACGAAGGCAGATTATGTCATTGTTTTGACAATGACTGAGGATGTTAAAGTCAAGAAGTTCTTTGAGAACTTGGTGTAGTTCCGATAATGTCAGAACTTTGAAGCTATATTGTGTGTGACAATATTAGTGACTTATTTTAGACCAAGGAATTAAGGTTCCACCAGAAGACCAAACATATTTAAATGCCGACTCATTTGGAAAATGAGTGATGCGTGAAGACGCAAATGAATTGCAAAATACATACGGTTCTGAGCATGTCAGGTCCGTTGACTAAAACCTCTCTTGTGAGCAAAACATGATAAAGCACCGAAGGCCAAGGTGTTATATCTTTACAAATGTAAACTAGATTATTGACTCTAGTGCAAGTGGGAGACTGTTGGAGATATGCCCAAGAGGCAATAATAAATGGTTATTATAATATATCTTTGTGTTTATGATAATGTTTACATACCATGCTATAATTGTATTAACCGAAACATTAATACATGTGTGTTATGTGAACAACAAGGAGTCCCTAGTAAACCTCTTGTATAACTAGCTTGTTGATTAATAGATGATCATGGTTTCGTGATCATGAACATTGGATGTTATTAATAACAAGGTTATGTCATTATATGAATGATGTAATGGACACACCCAATTAAGCGTAGCATAAGATCATGTCATTAAGTTATTTGCTATAAGCTTTCGATACATAGTTACCTAGTCCTTTCGACCATGAGATCATGTAAATCACTTATACCGGAAAGATACTTTGATTACATCAAACGCCACTGCGTAAATGGATGGTTATAAAGGTGGGATTAAGTATCCGAAAAGTATGAGTTGAGGCATATGGATCAACAGTGGGATTTGTCCATCCCGATGACGGATAGATATACTCTGGGCCCTCTCGGTGGAATGTCGTCTAATGTCTTGCAAGCATATGAATAAGTTCATAAGAGACCACATACCACGGTACGAGTAAAGAGTACTTGTCAGGAGACGAGGTTGAACAAGGTATAGAGTGATACCGATGATCAAACCTCGGACAAGTAAAATATCGCGTGACAAAGGGAATTGGTATCGTATGTGAATGGTTCATTCGATCACTAAAGTCATCTTTGAATATGTGGGAGCCATTATGGATCTCCAGATCCCGCTATTGGTTATTGGTCGGAGAGAAGTCTCAACCATGTCTACATAGTTCGCGTAACCGTAGGGTGACACACTTAAGGTTTGATGTCGTTTAAGTAGATATGGAATTTGGAATGGAGTTCGAAGTTTTGTTCGGAGTCTCGGATGGGATCCAGGACATCACGAGGAGTTCCGGAATGGTCCGGAGAATAAGATTCATATATAGGAAGTCATTTTCTAGGTTTGAAAATGATCCCAGATTTTCTCCGAAGGTTCTAGAAGGTTCTAGAAGGTTCTAGAAGAGTCCGGAAGAAATAAGGATGGAAGGTGGAGTCCCAGAGGGACTCCACCCACCTTGGCCGGCGAGCCTAAGGGAGGAGGAGTCCCAAGTGGACTCCTCCCCATGGTGGCCGGCCACCCCACCAAGGAAAGGGGGGAGTCCCACTCCCCCTAGGTTTGGTCACATGGAAGGTTTATGTTGGGGTCTTATTCGGAGACTTTGACCTAAACCTTGGGGCTTCCACCTATATAAAGAGGGGAGGAGAGGGGCTGGCCGGCCACATCAACTCCACCTTGGCCACACCCCCTCAGGGCTGCCCTAGCCGGCACCCCCTCTCCCAAACCCTAGCGGTTCCCTCCTACCTCTCTCTCCCACATAGCTTAGGCGAAGCTCTGTCGGAGATCTCCACCACCACCGCCACCACGCCGTCATGCTTCCGGGATTCCGAGGAGGATCTACTACTTCCGCTGCCCGCTGGAACGGGGAGAAGGACGTCGTCTTCATCAACACCGAACGTGTGACCGAGTACGGAGGTGCTGCCCGATCGTGGCACCGTGATCAAGATCTTCTACGCGCTTTTGCAAGCGGCAAGTGATCGTCTACCGCAGCAACAAGAGCCTACTCTTGTAGGCTTTGGAAATCTTCAAGGGTGAGTTTCGATCATCCCCTCGTTGCTCCCGTCTTCCAGATTGCATCTTGGCTTGGATTGCGTTCTCGCGGTAGGAAAATTTTTATTTTCTATGCAACGAATCCCTACACTATGTATTGCAAAGACAAGGAATGAAATTTTAAAGGTAGCACGCAAGCAATTTACTTTGGAATGGCAGAGACATACCACATAGTAGGTAGTTATGGTGGACACAAATGGCATAGGTTTTGGCTCAAGGTTTTGGATGCACGAGAAGCATTCCCTCTCAGTACAAGGCTTTGTCTAGCAAGGTTGTTTGAAGCAAACACAAGTATGAACCGGTACAGCAAAACTTACATAAGAACATATTGCAAGCATTATAAGACTCTACACTGTCTTCCTTGTTGTTCAAACACTTTTACCAGAAAATATCTAGACTTTAGAGAGACCAATCATGCAAACCAAATTTCAACAAGCTCTACAGTAATTCTCCACTAATAGGTTCAAAGTACATGATGCAAGAGATTAAACATGATCTATTTGAGAGCTCAAAACAATTTCCAAGTATCAAATTATTCAAGATAATATACCAACTACCACATGAAGCATTTTCTGTTTCCAACCAAATAGCAATAAATGAAGCGGCTTTCAACTTTCATCATGAACATTAAAAGTAAAACGAAGAACACAAGTGTTCAAATGAAAAAGCGGAGCGTGTCTCTCTCCCACACATGCATGATACGATCAGATTTATTCAGAGAACCAAGATAACAAAGAGAAAATAAAAGCACATAGACGCTCCAAGTAAAGCACATAAGATGTGACGGAATAAAAATATAGTTTCACTAGAGGTGACCTGATAAGTTGTTGATGAAGAAGGGGATGCCTTGGGCATCCCCAAGCTTAGATGCTTGAGTCTTCTTGAAATATGCAGGGATGAACCATGGGGGCATCCCCAAGCTTAGACTTTTCACTCTTCTTGATCGTATTATATCATCCTCCTCTCTTGATCCTTGAAAACTTCCTCCACACCAAACTCAAAACAATCTCATTAGAGGGTTAGTGCATAATCAAAAATTCACATGTTCAGAGAGGACACAATAATTCCCAACACTTCTGGACATTGCCCAAAGTTACTGAAATTTAATGGAGCAAAGTAATCCATTCAAACACAGTAAAGGAGGCAATGTGAAATAAAAGGCAGAATCTATCAAAACAGAACAGTCTGTAAAGATGAATTTTTTAGAGGCACTTAACATGCTCACATGAAGAAGCTCAAATTGAATGAAAGTTGCGTACATATCTGAGGATCACTCATGAATTTTTGCAGATTTTTCTGAGTTTCCTACAGAGAGACCTACTCAAATTCGTGACAGCTAGAAATCTGTTTCTGCGCATAAATCCAAATCTAGTATCAACCTTACTATCAAAGACTTTACTTGGCACAACAATGCAATAAAATAAAGATAAGGAGATGTTGCTAAAGTAGTAACAACTTTCAAGACACAACAAAACAGTAGCAAAATAAAAACATGGGTTA